>NC_057725.1:74603331-74649070 GCF_004010195.1 Chiloscyllium plagiosum | reverse complement strand
GGGAATTGAGGTCCTTGAAGAAGGAGGCCGTCTAGGTTGTACGTTTTTGGAACTGGTCCTCCTGGGAGCAGATGCGGCGGAGATGAATGAATTGGGAGAATTGGATGGCGTTTTTACAGGGGGCAGGGTGGGGAGGTGCCGAATAGGCTAGGACTGTTTCCCCTGGAGCGCCGGAGGATGAGGGGTGACTATTTAAAGTTTGTCAAATCATGAATTTCATGGATAGGTTAAACAGACAAAGGCTTTTTTCCGTGGGGTGGGAGAATCCAGACATGGAGGACATCGGTTTAGGGTGAGAGGGAAAAAATATAAAAGAGACTTTAAGGGCTAACGTTTTCACGCAGACGATTGTGCAAGTACGGAATGAGCTGCCAAATGAAGTGCTGGAGGCTGGTGTAAATGCAATATCTAAAAGGCAGCTGGATCAGTATATGAATAGGAAGGCTTAAGAGGAATACGGGCCAAGTGCTGGCAAATGCAACCAAATCAGGTTCGGATATTTGGTCGGCATGGACGAGTTGGACTGATGGATCTGTTTCCGTGCTATGCACCTCTTAGATTCTGAAGCTGTAGCTGCTTTTAGGGAAGTGATAAATGCGATTTCAAATGTTCTAGGAATGTAAGAAGGAACTTGACTTCAAAGAAAGGCTGCAATCATATTCTCTCTGTCCCCGTTCAGTTTCTTGGTCATCTTCTGTTGGGTCCGAAATTGCTCCGAATCGTCAGACTTAACAATGTTTCTAACATTTATGTCTGTCATTTCATTTGATTTAATCCAAAGTAATCTGTAAGTTTTTTCTTAACCATCACATGAACTGGTAACATTTACAGCGCAGCAGAACATCTATAACTCCCATAGAAAGTTTATAAAATAAGCCTTTTAACAGTAAGAACAAAATGGGTGGGTGACCATGGTAGATTGTAAATACACAAGTGAGAATTCAAAATCGCGATTACGAGCATAGTATGTCTGTTGTTGGTTTATGCGGTCACTAGATGATCAGGAAATATTGGCATTTGTTAAGATTCACAAACCAGCAGGATGGCAAAAGTTTGGACAAAGGAAATGCAAGGAGTTTGTAATCTGGTGTCAGAACGATAAGATGCTGGAATACAAGGGTCCAAAAGTAACAATGGAATAAATAACTGCTTCGCCAGTTATGAGCAGAAGCGGAGTTGTCTTCTGGAGCTAGTGTGCTGAAGGAAACAATTATTCACGATGTTGAAATTATCATTACGAATTTATCACATCCATCATTATGAAGCCACAAGCAAATAGGATTCCGTCAGAGTCACGTCACGCTGATCTCTATGGAGTCAAGGGGACATCAAAACAATTTTATGCAAGCACTGAAGATGTTGGCTCATTTGTCACATCCGCCCCTATTCCTAAGCTTCATGTTTCGTCTTTCACTGACTCTTCGGATTGGGCTTTGTTTGCTCGATAATACAGCGGCTGCTTCGACGAAAGATGTGAGTAAAGAAAGGGAGTTATAATAGCATCAGGTCAGAGGTGAACTAAATGGAAACAGAAAAAAGTGCCGTATTGCTGAAATTACATCTGCAATGAAAAGACTTTTTTTACAATTTATTATTTAAACTATGTAACAGGGAGCTTCTGATCTTATAGTGAAACGTTTTTAATTATGAACAGTACAAGTAAATCATAATAAGCAAGCACCAATAGATCTAAAAGAACGAGACAGAGACATAAAAGTTACACGACATAGGATGTTTGCTCGGTCAGATCAGTATTAGCAAAAGCAGCATTAGCTGAGGCTACAGAAACCATTCGTCCGTGAAATAACGGCTCAGAAGTTTTTCCTGAACCTGCAGATGCATGTATTAAGATTTCTGCATTTTCTATCTGATGAAAGAGTTTTTCGGAGATCATGATCGGGGTAGGATCGGTCGTTGATGATGGCGGCGGTCTTTTCGCACCATTGAACCTGGAAAATGGAATCCATTGATGGAAAATTGTGTTCCGTGTTGGCTTGGGTTCTACTCACCACCTTCTGAAGTTTCTTACAGTCCTGTGCAGAGCAGTTGCGTTGTCAGAACATTGTGCACCTGGATAATATGCTTTCAATGGAGTATTTATAGAAGGTGGTGACGGTCCTTGTTAACATTCCAAATTTTCTTTTGTCAAGATATGTAAATCAAAGAATTCAGTAAGGAAGAGAGGGCAGTATGTTGAGCTTGCTTTTGTCACTCAGGCCTGCAGTGAACTTACCTCCACGTTTTTTTTTTTGGTATCTGCTTCACTCGCTGAGGACTAATTGCTTGGGATGGATACAGCTTGTACATATTTAATTCCTCTTCGTTTTTGCCTTTGTGTTTCTACTAATATTTGCTCCTTGCTAACAGCACCTTACACTGCATTTTTCCTGGAACCTACTTCGCTTTGCACCCCTGATGTTATCATTCCTTACCCATTACAGAAGGGGTGTTATCACATTGTTATTCCTCCTTCTCCTTTCGTTCTGTTTCTCTCATGCACACCTCATTCAATTATATGCTGCATCTCATGTTAACTCTCAGTTAATAGGATTTAATCAGCAATTGAATTATTTTTATAACTGGATATTTCATGGCATACTTCAAATGATCTCTGATTTTTTTCTGCATCACCACACAAATAAATGCATTTGTGCAGCAGCTTAAGCTCCCCAGCATATATGCAGTTTCTGCAAAGAGACGAAAATCAGTGTAATCCAAGTAAAAACTGACATTAAAGAAAAATAAAATATATGATGACCAGAGTAGTATGAAGCTGGCAGACATGGAAAAGAGTAAAATCACAGAATTCTTTCTGTTGTCTATCTCTGGGTCATTCTCTATTCTTGCCTGACCCCTCAGTACCTTGTGCACCTTAACAGCCTCGCCTATATGTCTGATAGTCAGAACGTTGAAAAATAGAATTAACGTGAATGGGAGAAATGGTGTTAAAAAATGTACAAACTATTTAAAACCTGCCCACCGGCGATCATAAATATAACTGTGTCTAGTGGGACAGTACCATGGAACATTGTTGATGATTTTTCCAGGTTTAAATCGAAAGTAGTTGGGAATGTTCTTTAAAGAAAACAAAATGCAGATCATTGCTAGTACTCACGTGACAAGTTTCTCTGTGCAATACTTAGGTTTTAATTGAGGAAAACAAATGTTGACAAATCGATCAAAGGAAAAAGCAACAGTGAACCATGTAGAGCAATCAATGGTCAAGCAGGTGAGAACATAGTTAACACTACAAACAGGAGTGATGTTCAGAAAACATTTTGGATAATAAAGAAATGTAAATCGGCGAAGAACGACACCAATAAAAAGGAACAGTAGATCAGATGCTGCCATGGCCACCAGATAGCGAGTGCTGCATGTAGAAAGACCACACTTGCCTCGAGCTAAGACTACAATCAACGCCAGACTAACTGCAAGAGAGACAACGGAAAGAAATATGACATGAACATACTGATCAAGTATTCTCCATGTGCACAGAAATGAATATCCTGACAATCTGAACTATGAACGTAGTCAGCAATGGATCTATCCACCATGTTCCAAGATGGTTACCCACTGAAATTAATGCTCCAACATTTGGTACGGACTCTCGTCACGTGTACACGACCATACACCACTGACCTCATCCATTCCCCTGTAAGTAATGGTCAGAAATGTGGTTGCTGTTTCATGTAAAATGAAGTTTAAAGAATCTGAACTACAGCCTCAAACTCTCTCCACATGAATCATTTCTAATTTTAAAAGACAGAGTGAAGACTATTTTCGGAGAAACACGATTATTTTTGCGGTTGGCAGATGTTTGTTTGACCTGCTTTTTAATTTACTCTGACTGGCTAGAGTTTCCCATAAGTTAACAACATCCACACAAGTGCACACGGGATCAGTTAAACAAAGAATAGAAGACAACTAAGATGGAATTTATTGCAAACTTTCTGCATTTGGTTTTGGAATCTCAACAGCGCATTTTGCCATCAAAAATGTGTATCTGCACGGAGTGAATGACAGTATAGGACACTGAGTCATATCACATTGTCCAGAAATGGATGCCCTCCATAATCGGTACAGACACAGTGCATTGAAACCCTCCCCTGTGAACAGAAATGAACATCCTGACAATCTGAACTGTGAACGTAGCCAGCAATGAATCTAACCACCATGTTCCAGGATTGTTACCCGCTGCAATTAGTGCTACAACATTTGGCAAGGACTCTCCCAATGTGTACAAGGCCATATACCATTGACCTCACCCATAAAAAAAGTAACAATACAGCATTGGTCATTGCTACTTTTCCGATTCGAAATCAGACATTTAGTCCGGTATAAAGCAAAGCTTCCTGCGTGATGTCCAGGCTCACACACCCAAGCTCCTCTGCTAGGCCACCGCCTTGTAAACAAAGGTCACCCTTCCAGAATTTGGAGAACAAAATAGAGCTAGGAATCCCCAAATTTCAGCCTGTAATCTGCAGTGATATCACCAGAGTTGCACCACAGCTTTGCATCACAGACTGTTTCTGTGGCTGGATCACAGTAGTGCTACACTGAAGAAAGTGGTCTTTCAGGCTATTGAATCTGGAGTGATTCTCCAAAGAGCATCTCACCTAGATACCGACCCACATGGCTTGGTTTATATCACGGCAGGCACAGCAAAAATGTTCAGACTTCACAGACAGTTTAGAATTGAACCAAGGTACCTAGTGCGGTAAGGCAGCATTTGGAAACACTGTACCATGGTGGCACTCTTAGATTCCCGTGGTTTCAGCTCAGTGAAGATGTGTGGGGTTGAGGGGAGTGGGCGTGTGGAGACAAAGGACTAATGACCTTTTCACTATATGGTTTATTCGGAGAAATTGTTAATGTTCTGGATAGCTGGGTCCGATATTCACTATGGCCGATGGTGGAATTTCAAAGACTCATATGATTACAATGTATTGGTTTTCAATTGTCAAGACAGAAAAACATCTTGTTCACTAATGTACTTCAGCAAAAGTGATCTCACATATTTACATGCATGTGACTCCAGACCCTCAAACATTTGGCCGATTCTTATCTGTCCTGCAGGCAATTAAGCAAGAGTGGTAAGCATTGGTCAAACCAGCGAAATCCGCGCCTCTTCAGACCAAAGACTAACCTTGGGCACCCGCATGGGCCCCAGCGTTGCCTGCTTGTTCATTGAGTACGTGGATAAATTCATCATCCACAGCTACAGTGGGACCATTTCTCAGCTATTCGTCTGCGACACCGATGACTGCATCGGTGCTACCTCGTGTCCCCAGGACGAAGTTGAACAGTTCATCAAATTCACAAACACCTTCGACCCCGGTCTCAGGTTTATCAGGACCATTTCGGACATTTCCTGGAACTCTCCACATCCATTTGCAGTGGCCGACTCAGCACGGATATCTACTTGAAACCCACCAACTCTCACAGCTGACTGGACCATACCTCCTCCCACCCTGCTACTGAAAAGAAGGCTGCTGGAGGTCAATCATCTCAGCCGTCGTTGATCTCTGCAGGAATTCTTCAGGGTCTAACCTAGGACCCAAAATCTAAAACTATCTTAACAATGTCCTTCTGATTAACATAATTTTCAATTTAGGGATGCCTTCACGTGATGTCACAACCTTCAGCACCAGGTATGACTCATTAGATATTGAAAAGGTCTGTGTCCATTTTCAATGACATACCATCTACCTTATTTTAATAAGTGACAACTACTATCCACAGTCAAAAACTGTAGCGCTGGAAATGCATACCAAATCAGACAACATCCAAGGAGCAGTCAAATCGACATTTCGGATACCAGCTGTTCATCAGCAATTTGGGGCGTTGGGTTTGATCCCAAGGAGAGTTGAAAGATAAATGGGAGTGGATGGAGTGGGAGAGAAGGTAGCAGGGAATGGGGTAGATAGATGAAGGTGGGCGTGATGGTGATAGGACGGAGTGGAGTTTGGAACCAATAGATGGGAAGGAAAATTGACAAGGAGGACAGTTCAAGAGGGCGTCGCTGAGTTTGAGGCTTGGAGCTAAGATAATGTGCGGGGACGGGAGAAGAGGAAACTGGTGAAACCGACATTGATGCCATGTGATTGGACAGTCCCAAGCTGGAAAAGGAGGCACTCTTCCTCCAGGCGTCGCGTGGCCAGAATTTGGCAATGGAGGAGGCCAAGGAATTGCATGTCCTTGGTGGAGTGGGAGGGGGAGTTGAAGTGTCCGGCCACAAGGCAAAGGGGCATTTAGTGCGTGTGCCCCAGTGATGTTCTCTGAAACGTTCTGAAAATTAGTTTTCTGCCTTCCTAATGTAGGGGAGACCATAACGAGAGCAACAAACACAGAAGATGACATGTCTGGAGGTGCAGGGAAAATCTCTGTCGGATATGAAAGAAACCTTCGGGGTTTTGGATGGAGGTATAGGGAGGCGTAGGCACAGGCTTTACCGTTCTTGCGGTGGCAAGAGAAGGGTCCAAGATCTGGATGCTGGGTTAGTGAGGGGCATGAAGCTAAGAAGGACGTCGTGGAGGTAGTCCCTGAAGAATGCTGATAGGCAGATATAAGGGATAGTTTCTTCACTCCGAGAGTAGTAGGGGCGCAGAACGGCCTGTCTGCAACAGTAATCGACTCACCGACGTTAAGGGCATTTAAATGGGCACAGATAAAGATATGGATCATAATGGAACGGTGTAGGGTCGATGGGCATCAGTTTATTTTCACAGATCGGCACAACATCGAGCCGAAGGGCCTGTACTGCGATGTAATGTTTTATGTTCTATGTTGACATACCTTAATATCAAACTTTAGGATTTCGTACTGCCCCAGTCCAGTAAGGCTACGATGGAATGTATCTATCATGCACAGCAAAGTATCAGCATTCAGACAGCAACACACATCAGTAAATAGGATCGTCTGGGAAGTAAAGACTGAACTTCAAGAGAAGAATTTAAACCGCCAAGACAGCCCATCACAGAATATTTGTGCCGCAGGAGACTTAGTTTTCTGTACTGTACTAAACTCTGGCATTTTGACAGTAACACACGATCTCCGAATCTTACAATTTTTAATCAGATACCAGATTAAATTTGATTAATACCTTGCCACCCAACGCAACAACAATAGCAGTTTCCCCAAGTAAACTATTTTAGAATTGTAGAAACAGGTCGTTATTTCGTCCAAGAGTTATCCCAATGTAAATCACGCTGTGTCAGATATGTGTCGAGAGTTCGGTGCTGAAAAAGCAGGTCAGGCAGCAGTCGAAGAGCGGGGAAATCGACATTTCAAGCATAAGCCCTTCATCAGGAATGATGAAGGGCTTATGCGTAAAACGGCAATTCTCCTGCTCCTCGGATGCTGCTTGACCTGCTGTACTTTGACAGCACCACACTCTCGACTCAGATCTGCAGCAACTGCGGTCCTTACTTTCTCCTGTGCCAGGTATTTTCCAGCCAGCACTGACGTTTACAATATAGTGTGGGAATGTTCAGCTCAGTGTTATCATTACAGCATATATTTATAAACTTCAAAGTGCTAGCTGGCAATAAGTCCCTTCAAAATTACTTCAGTCCTATCTTAACATAATTTCAGTCACTTAACACCCACAAAACAACACGTAAATTTGATTTCCAATAAACAGCCTCGCCTTGATACAGTGATTCAATCAACGTAAAAAAGCCATTCATTCAAGCAGATAGAGCTGCACAAACTGAACTGCCTTGTGTGATGTTAATTCCCTGAATGGCCATCCTCAACCACCACAGGGTCGAATCCGAATATACTTCCCACAAAGTGAATGCAGGCGAGCAGTCTTTCCCACTCAACTATGCCGTCCAATCATCCAGAAGGCAAGGACGTTGTGACAATTGGCCCCAGTGGCCTCCAAAATTGATCGTTGCGGTAACATCACTGGTAAGCGAGCTCCAGGATGGAAATTTCCCATCAACCACCACTCTCTATATTCTTTCAGCTAGCCATTTTCTGAGCCAAACTGATGAATCACCTTCAATCACGAAACTCCGTATTTTGTGCATTAGCCTACTGTGTGGAACATATCAAACGCCTTACTGATGTCCACATACACCACATTAACAGCTTTACCATCATCCACCTGCTTTTGTCACCTTCTCGAAGAACTCAATAATTTTTGTGAGGCTCGAACTTCCTTTCACAAAACCATGTTGACTATCCCTAATCAAATTATTCATTTCCAAATGATCACAAGTGTTATCTCTTATAACGATTACTAACACCTTAGCCACAACCGAAGTAAGGCTCACTGGCTTATAATTACCAGGGTGCCCCCACATCGCCTTCGTAAACAAGTTTCAGATTGGCTCACATATGTCAGCGAGATCGTGAACTGCATCGATATAACTACAGCAAGTCACATTATAACTGCTGGAATTCATGTTTCTATATAAAATCTCTGTCTATGGTGTAAATTATAATCACTATTTGAACCGACACCCCTTGTGCCAATCATTGCTGTGATGCCCCACATCATGAGGCAAACTGCATCATGCAAATCAGGTTTGACGAATTCTTTTATCAATATGTTACTGAGGGACAACGTCTCAAATGGTGACGCTGATGTCGTCTCCAACTCACTGAGATCCTAAATGCTGAATATCAAGACAAATGGAACTCACAACAGCAGGGCGTACCTGTACTCCGTATGGTCAATTGTTCTTTATCCTGATTGGAGCCTCAGAGCAGCACAATAATATCAAATATCCAAAATGGTGCATCAGTCACCACAATAGAATATGTCTTTCGTTGGCAAAAAAAAATCATATTGTTGCACCTCTAATTGTTCAGAGTCCTCTGGACCAGGTGCAATAACATAGATTTCACAAAGTTAACGGAGTGCTGCACTCCATGGTGTAAATCTGTGACCTCACAGATGATCTGCTTAAAATTATATGCAGTGGATTCATAAGAACGTAAGAACAAGGAGCAGGATTAGGCCGACTGGCCCTTGGCACCACTCGAAAAGATCATGGCTGATATTTTCGTCGAGTCAGATCCACTTACTCATGCTCTCTCCGTATCCCTTAATTCCTTTAATGTTCAAAAAAAAAACCTATCATAGCTATTACAAGCGTTTATTGAAGTAGCATTGACTACATCCCTGGGCAAGGGACTCCATGGATTAACAAACCGCTGGGTGAAGAAGTTCCTTCTGAATTCAGTCGTCTCCCTCTAAGTTTGAGGCTGTGCCCTCTTGCGCTAGTTCCACCCGCCAGTGGAAAGATTTTCTCTATTTCTATCTTATCTATTTCCTTCATTATTATATATGTCACTATAGATTCCCCTGATTCTTCTGAATTCCATTGAATACAATCCCAGTCTACTGAGTCTCGCCTCATAAGCCAATAAACTCAACTCCGGAAGCAATCTCGTGAAGCTCCTCTGTAATCCCTCCAGTGCCAGTAAATCCATTCTCAAGCAAGGAGATCAAAACTGCACGCAGTACTCCAGGTGTAGCCTCATCAGGACCTAGTATAGATGTAATAATTCTTCTCTGCTTTTAGTCACAACTCCTTTCGCAATAAAGGAAAAAATTCCATTTACATTCCAAATTACTTGTTGTACGTGCAGATCAATCTTCTGTGATTCATGTGCAAGGACAGTCAAGTCCTTCTGCATAGCATTATGCTGCGACATTTTACTATTCAATCTTCAAAATGTTAGTGCCAAGTGAATAACAACACTCGTGATAAATATTTAGCCAAGACGAAATAACGACCCTTACTTAGACCATTATTGTTTGTGGGCGATCGAAGGATATCAGTGACTAAAGACAAGATGAGAAACATCCTATTGGACGTAGTTGTTTGATCCTCTGTGGGACAGAAGTTGCCATAATACTCCAGATCTCAGCGTTTGTGCTTTTCGACTCTGCACCGAAATACTGTGCATTGATTTACAAATGGCGCAAGTCACATATCTTTTTGACAATCAAAAAATACAACGATTCACGTCATAATTGAGAAGCTATGCTCAAGAATCGTCCCAGTGATCTGGCATCAGATATCACGGACTCACACACTCAGTGTATGACAAAAACATACAGGATGGTCAAAGCCATACGTGCTGACCGTCGCTTAACATTCCATAACGACCAGCTCATCCCACCTGTTGCCCACATTGTATTTAGCTCCTATTTCGAAAAAGCTGACTGAGCAAGATCCACCAACAAAATACCTTTACGCCGAGTACTAGGTCACCAAGAGTTAGGCTATTACAAATCCCTCTACCGATATAAGGACTTTAACACCCACAGCGAGAATGGTCTTTCAAAATACTTTCGAGACCATCCAGAACCAGAGGTCAGTCAAAACTCATCATTCTGGTCTCAGTGTAAACCGATTCTTCACAGTACAGATATATACGCAATGCTGCACATTACTGAGAAGCCTCCTAATCGACCAACTATTCGCTATAATTTTAGCAAATGGGGACTCTGTTGTCTGGCATTGAGAATTGCCTTGCCAAATGGAAATAAAATAATTCTCCGTCATAGAATGGAAAGAAGTATGATTTTATGGAGACATTTATACAATTTAATTTCTTACAAGACTTACCAGGGATACCAACAACGGCAAGGATTGTGTAGTATACTTTTTCATACATTTGCAATGGAAAATACATTTTGTTGTTTGTGAAACAACTTCCGCACTCCTGCTGTCAGCAATCTGTCGGAATTGGAGAATTCTCTCGAAATTAGAGCTGAAACAGATCCAGAGTCATTGTTTTGTACTGTGTGGTATCTCCATTGGGAAACTGCGATTACACGTTCAAATGTTTCAAATCGTTTTGATCAAACAGATTATGGCAACAGGTTTACTTTAATGACATGATGTCATTGAGATTTATGTCTGTAATTGAATACCCCAAAGACTGAATTAACCTGATCCTTTATATCGTGAATGTTAATGTTAGTTTATATTCAAACAACAAGACTTACTTTATTTCACACACACCAGTTCCAACAAGTTCTAGAGATCTTTTGTTACTCTTTTCAGATTTGTCATTAATTTTACTGAGGTTAATCAGTAATTTAAAACCTCATATTATCGAGATCGTTGAGAGTTTTTCTACTGCACTCTGTTATACCACTGCTTTTCCAGTTATTTCAGTTTTACATCGCCTTTGAAAAATTTATTCTGTGAATGAGAGCTCTAAAAGAGAACTGAAGCTGATGGAACTTACACTCGCAAGATTTGCTCACAACACAAAGAAAAAATAACAAAACTAATGCAGGATATTTAATTCAGAATTATGTCAATGGAAAAAAAAGAGGGCCTTTGAACCATGGTGTTTGTCCCACCAATATTACCCCTATTATGCATTAGCCCACTTTCCAGCATTTGACTCCCTGTTTTGCATGGTATGGCGTTTTAGATCCTCCAGATTAACAGCCTAGGCTTCTTTTTAGTGAGTTACAAGAGAGAGGATATGGGGTTGGGGAGTGGGACAGAGCAGAAATGAGTAATGGAGCAGAGATTGGCAACACTGCTTTAATTCTTCGCAATCCTTACTGAAGTTAATTAGTCAGCATCAAGATAATTAGAAACCACGGTGGACCACAAAACTATTTCCAGAGGCAATGGGGTATAAGTAGAAAGCAGGAACAGTGGGAACACTGGTGGCTTGGAGAAACAATTTTGACACGATAGGCTCCGCCAGTGAGACATTTCAGCCATGACGTTAGATTGGAGAAGGCTCACAGGATATTTGAAAGACGGTTTCAAAATCATGAGGGTCCTATTGAGAGGAGATAATGAGGAAGTGTTCCCTCACCGAGTAGCAATGAGAATGCGAGTGTAGATTTCAAATACATTACAAACAGAATGAAATGTGATGTAATAAAGAAACTTCTCACGGTCAGTAATTAGGTCTAGAAAGCATCGTGTGGAACTGTATTTTAGGCAGGCGAAGTCAAGGATGTTATTTTATTCTTTGATTCGAAGTAAGATGCAGGATCATAAGGAGAGTTCATTGGAAATGGCACAAAATCAGAAAGCATATTCGGCAAATCGTGCTGACACAACGGGTTGAGTGGCATCCTTCTGTGGTTTAAGAATTGCTCATGATTGCTTATCGAAGCTCCACACAGTCAGTTATCAACCTGTGACTAATGTGTGATCTTCTGTCCGATTGTTCAAGCATGATCAACTTCATGGTTTGTAATGACGTGTGTGTATAATGAATGATAAAATATGTTGCTGTCTCCAGATGCATATCTTTGTTTTAAAAATGTTTCCGAAAGAATTATCCAAAGCAGAATTTGGATTTCGGCAAAAGGAGAAGGGGGAATGTAAGTTAATGACTCATAACTCTGAAGGCAAAAGAAAGGAAAAATGTTGAACAGGAACTGGAATTGACTGGTGGAATTTGTATTTGATATATACAGAGTGGAATTTTCTAAATCATTATTCAAGTAGATTATAACGAGTGGATTTGCTGATGGATAACTTAAATCATACATCATGCTGAGATCTGACAAACACTCTTTTACGTAATAATATAACAAAATCAAGTAAAACAAAGTCAGAATCCAATTAACTCAATTCAACATCATTAAGTAAGCACATTCAACATCCAGTCAACGGAATGAAATGTAGCATCGCATGAAAATTTCATGACAATATCTAACGTTACTGTCGTCAACAAAATTAAGAAATTAAACGAACAAAAACCATCATGCTAAGAACGTTATGTATACGGAGAGTATATTCAATGAATTCATAATTATATGTTAGATTATTTTTATCACGTTTGTTAATATTTAGAACATGTTAAAATTCGTTGTCAATAATAAAACCCACAGATAGTGGGTGTCTCTGAAATTAAACATTGTTTATACCTTACTGATGAAGAGACGTTACATGTTTTAAGTAATCCAGCCACACAGAATGCTTATCTGATTAGAAAAGGCGATACACTGAGCAACTGTATCGTCACAATCACTTTAGTTTTTGTCATTAACTTAATTTAATTCGATAATCAGTTTTAACAAAAATCAATTGGAACCAAACGAAACTCACCACAGAATCTGAATTTCACTTAATTCATGCATTTGTCACATGAAACCAAAGTGAAGAAATAGTAAGAATGGTCAATTTTCTGACGTGCTGTCACCGTCACCATTGTCACATGGCCCCAGTATTCATGATAGTCGCACAGTGTTACATTCCCTGGTCACATAATAGGTGGATCTGCACAAAACAAATAAAGATCTGTCATCATTTTTGGTATGCGCAACCACAGGCAAAATAAAGTCATGATTATTCTTGAATGCATTATGGCTACTGATCATACTCGATAAATTATTATATTGTTTTATACATCTTCGAGTAACACATGAGCTGATTCTCAAAACTACAAAGTGGTGCATCAATAATTATCACCGTTTAAAATATTAATCACTGATATTTGCATAATACACTACACAACTAACAATGCATTGCAAGGTAAGATGGATCGTAGAAGTAAAACCTGACTCGTTTCAAACAATGAGGGCTCAGTGTTTTTGTATTGAGGTCAAATTCCAGTCTCACCCCGCCACTGCGTGATCACAGTGATGTCGACCATTACAGAAGCCTCATTAATTCTCTGTTCCATACTCTGGGTCTCAAATTTCATGTAATTTGTATATTTCGTACTTGTTGTGTTTGGAATTATTGCCATAGTTAACACAATGCAATTAGCAGAAATTTACCGGGAAGTCAGCCATGATAAAATAACATTGTGTCCAAGCATTTAATTGGCAGAACTGTCAGCAGCACGTATGACATGCCCAAAATATTGTCAAAGATATCACCCAGTTTGCTAGTGTAAATGACATAATTAACCTTTGGTCGTTTTGTAAGAGATAGCGCGAAGTCTGCTTCAGATCACAGACAGTATAACCGGATTTAACACTCGTGTGACCGTCAGATATGATGTTAAAAATCACACAACGCCAGGTTATAGTCCATTAGGTTTAATTGGAAGCACACTAGTTTTCGCAGCGCTGCTCCTTCATCAGGTGATAAAGGAGGACACAATCCTAAGGCATAGAATTTATAGCAAAAATTTACAGTGTGATGTAACTGAAATTATACATTGAAAAATACCTTTATTGTCTGTTGAGTCTTTCATCTGTTCGGAATGCCGTGATAATTTCACTTCTTTCATGCATAAATCACAAAACCTTATTTTAAAAGTTGCATTCTCAGGTTAGCTGTAACAATGGGTGTAGGTTGACAATATGTTAAAGGTGTAAGCCCCCTGTGTGCTACATCTATGCCATGATGTTTAGAGTGATTCTAATATAAAAATTGAGATAACACAGTTTTACATGAATTCATGCAGTTTTTGAGCAAAATGCAACGTTACTCTGCAAGTACACATTCACACCACAAAATGTAGGTGTGCATGGGTCCTTGTCTGTCTGTCAGTGTGTGTCTGTCTGGGTTGGGGTTGTGAGTGTGGGAGAAAGTTCATGTGTGTTTGTAGTGAGTGTAGAGTGTCTTCAGTCTGTGAGGGGGTGCATGTGTGAGTGTGGGTGTGTGTGTGCGTATCTGGAGTGGCTGTTTCTGACTGTCTGTGAGAGAGAGTGGATATGTGTGTGCGTGAGTGTAGGGTAGTCTAAGTCTCTGAGAGGATGCCTGTGTGAGTGTGGGAGTGTGTATGTCTGCAAGGGTGTGTGTGGGTGTCTGTTTGCGTGCCTGTGTGTATGTGTGTCCGTGTGTATGTGTGTATAGAAGTGCCTGTGTGTGTGTGTGTGTGTGTTTGTGAGTGTGTGCGTGTGTAGGAGTGTCTGTATGTGTATAGTGCAATGGTGGTCACCTATAATGTGACATGGACCCAAGGTCCCGGTTGAGGCCCTACCTTTGCGTACCGAAGTGAGCTATCAGCATGTGCTCGGCCACTTTTGCCTGCTGCCTGTCCCGAAGACCACCTTGGAGGATGGTCACCCGAGGTCGAATGTCCTAGATCACTGAAGTGTTCCACAACTGGGAGGGAGCACTCCTGTCTGTTGACTGTTGTGCTGTGCCCATTCATCTGTTGCCGTAGCCTTAGCTCGGTTTCCCCATGTGCCATGCCTCAGGGCATCCTTGCCTGCAACGTGTAAGATATAGAACGTTGGATGAGTCACATGACTACGTGCTTTGTTCAAGGTGGGAGGTGTCCCCACGTGTAATGGTCGAATCTAGGTCCACACTCTGACACGTCTTGCAGTGCCTACAATGATAGGGTTGTATAGAGTTGCCCTGAGAACCGGGAAGTTTGCTGAGAACAATGATTTATTTGAGGTTTGGCGGTTGTTTCAAGACAAGTAGTGGAGGTGTGGGGAAGGTCTTGGCGAGATGACCACGCTTATTGATAATACGTTGCAGGTCACAACGAACATGGAGTAGTTTTTCAGTTCCTGAGAAATACTGAACAAGGAAGGGTACCCTGTCGGTTGCAGCACGTCTCCTGAGGATCATCACAGTTCCTTGCTTTGGCACGTCGGAACTAGCGGTCGATGAGTTGGGCATCGTACCCCGTCCTTGTGAGGGCATCCCTGAGTACTTCCAGGTGCCCGTCACCTTCTGTTTTCTGATTTAAACATGAAAGAAGATAAACTATCATGGTATTCGAACAGATGAAAGACTCAACAATCAAGTTATTTTTCAATGTATAATATCAGTTACATCACTGAAAATTTTTGCTATAAATTCTGTGCCTTAGGATTTAGTGCTATACCATCACCTGATGAAGGAGTGGCGCTCCGAAAGCTAGTATGCTTCCAATTAAATCTATTGGACTATAATCTGGTGTTGTGTAATTTTTATCTTTGTGCACTACAGTCCAACACCGGAATCTTCAAATCATGTCAGATACGTTTGAATTGTCCCCTTGAGCAGTTTTTGAAAGAGTCCTGCCCTGGTTCCTGTCGCTGTGGTCTCTTGCACAGTAATAGATGGCAATGTCTTCTATCTTCAGGCTCTTATGCGCAGCGCGAAGATATTGTTTGAAGTGCCTTTGGACGCAGTAAATTGATTCTTAATCCCTTGGCCACAGTATGTATCGGATGATTTATAATAGCTAACCTGTCCGGAAATCTGTCAGACTCAACTCATCCGATAGCTTCCAAGATTGAATCCGCTGATTTTGCAGGTCATTTTCAGGGTGCCTCCGGGATGGCCACTGTGCTGCCTCTGGTTGGGTCAAAATAACCTTCGACTGGACACCTTTAAAACGAAAACAAAGAGAAAAAGATCAGTACTGCTGATGAAATTATGGGTGAGTCGAATAACATTGAGACAGTAAAATAGAGACTTGAAAAAAAATCACGTGGTAAGAAAGCCAGTAACAAATTGCAAAAACAAAAAAAAATTGTCGACAAAATCGTTCCAATAACTTGTGGAGAAAGGTTCTGCTAAGATTTTTCTAAACAAACCAGATTCAGAAGTGTTGACTTACCGTCCAGTGACTCGGGATCATATAGCCACCAGAAGGGGCTAGCTTACATGCTCCGCCTGCTAGTTTCCGACTGGAGGCTGAGACCGGATATTCTTATCACCTTGCACAGCCTTAACAGATGGCGCCATGCATTTAAAAGAGGTTATCCTTAAAAGTGGATGTACATTCATTTCGTGGTATTGATTTGCTGAATAGCTTGTTTGGAAACGTTTTTTTAACTGTGAAAGTACAATTGTCAGCTTGAGGTGTACTTCAAATGATAGTTTCAAATATATTGCGTAAAACAACAAAACGCATTCAATTGGAAGTTCGGTCACTTTATTTCTACATCCATTCACAAACAGATAAAATTAAAATCAAAGTTAAATGATATTATTTGCCAATATTTTTTAAAAAAACGTTTTTTTTTCTGGCCACTCGAAGTCTCTGTCACCCCACGAAATAACACGTAATTCTTATTAGATGTTTCTATGTTCAATTTAGACAACTGAACGCAGAGTGTCTCCAAAGTGATTAATTATAGAATTTCCTTTTAGAAATTAACTACTTGTAATTCTATTATCAACCATAAGCAGAAAAAAGCTTTTAAAAAGTCGTTTAATAACATTATCAGGCAATACCATTGCTGACTTTATGTTTTCTGACACTCACAATTTGCCTTCACATTACAAAATAACATATAATTTCGAAAGGGCATTTCTAAATTCAATTCAGGTAAACTAATATGGAGCATGTCCAAAATGAGTATGTTCAGAATGTGGGTGAATATCCCTAAACAGTTTGAACCCGGAGAGTAGAAGAACCACTTTACATTGCAGAATGTCTCTTCTGGTATCTTTGTCAAATTGCTCTGACCATAATGTAATCATCTGAAAATGCATAGTAGAGGAAAGCTATGTGTCTGAATTAAAATAATGTGAACTGACAGTGATACGTAACAATCAGACAAAGTTTTGAAAGAGAATCTCGTAAACTGTAGCAGGTTGCTCAATAATTTAAAACGAAGCCTTAACATCCAAACCATTGAAGATGTGGTGCGTCAGAAGTGTCTAGTAATTTCAGAGCATTGCAATAATAGTTGGCACGGGTGTATGTCCGAATAAGCAATTTTCTCTTCCCATAGATAAATATGACAGGGACTGTTAACTACTACAATTCAACAAAAGTTTCACGTTCACTACACCGGTCCTAAACATGTGCAAAGGGCCCACTCAGTTTTCATGAGATGCATTAGTCAGAGAGTTAGATTACTTACAGTGTGGAAACAGGCCCTTCGGCCCAACAAGTCCACACCTACCTGCCGAAGTGCAACCCACGCAGACCCATTCCCCGAACACGACGGGCAATTTAGCATGGCCAATTCACCTAAGCTGCACATGTCTGGACTGTGGGAGGAAACGGACGCACCCGGAGGAAACCCACGCAGACACGGGGAGAACGTGCAAACTCCACACAGACATTCACCTGAGGCAGGAATTAAACCCAGGTCTCCAGTGCTGTGATGCAGCAGTGCTAACCACTGTGCCACCGTGCTGCCCACTCAAATGTAATCGCCAATTATTCAGTGATTGGTGCAACAAGTTCAGTGAGTTGGAGCCAATTCAAGTTCACCATTTTACTTTGAGATGATAACAAAAGTTACAGCAATGTGGGAGTTTGAATCCATTTACTTCTTATTCAAAAGCTCTAAAGTTACTCGATGAACAGGTTTAACTAACTAGCATGACCTATAGCTTGAAAAATATACATTTCTGGTGCGCAGCCAATTTTCGTTTTTCTTGTCGTCGCACAATAAACGCTGTATTCTGTAACATTCCTTGTTATAGAAGAAATGCCAAGTCAAATGTGTGCATTGTGGCTGCAGGGGAACATTTATTTTGTGTGGTGAGATTTTATTTTAGATGGAAAAACCTAGCATCTCTGATCTCGTTTTTCCAGCAACACATTTCCATCTCTGATCTCCAGCATCTGCAGACCTCATTTTCTCCTCATAGATTTTATTTTAGTTGATTCAAACACCCTTGAATCTACCAGACACAATATTTAGCTGCAATTCAGCCGGATGCAGAAATGATTCTCGTGTACCCATTTGCCTGAAGCATCTGGAGTTCTGTGCAGTAGATCAAAGACATCTTGTCTCCTGTTGATCGCTTGTTTGAACAACAGCTTCAACCCATAATCAAGCTGCTGCCTCTGCGTAAACAAAACTACTCAGCAACAATGCTGGAGAAAACAGTATTTTTTTATATATATGCGCAACTTGCAGACCTACTGACTTCTCTCATTAAAGGAGATATTCACAGAGTCTCAGACACGATCTAAAACCAGTTCACTCGAGAATCACTACAGCGATGGAAAATAAAGATAAAAATGGATAGAGAGTTCGTCATTTAGAGATACAACATTGAAACAGACCTTTCGGTCCAACCAGGCCATACCAGACATAATCCAAAACATAATTTATCCCACCTGTGTGCGCTTAACCCCATGCCTTCCCAAATATTTCTTATTCATGTACTTGCTAAAATGTCTTTTGATCATTTTTACAGTACCCATGTCCATCTCTTCCTCTGTACATTCATTCAACAAACGAAATATTCTCTGTGGAAATGTTACATCTGATATCCTCTTAACTTTATTTCTGCTCTAAACTTAAAAACATGTTCCCTACTAAAAGTAGGAGCAACGGCAACTGGAAACAAAATACGACATTCACACATCAAATCACTGAATAATTGGTGATTACATTCGAGTCAGAATGAAAGTATGTTCGAATGAGTCTGGGAGATTCCTGCTAAGACTGGAAGAATGCAGCAATAATGAAATTCTAACTTGCCCAGAGTTGTTCATGGTGGAGAATAGGAGGTTGAAGGCAATTATTTTCGTGAGAAGCACAAAAATGTCATGTCTGGTTAAAGTAGATTGGAAGAAATCTCTTGCGCTTGACGGGAAATTTCGCTGAATGAAGTATTTAGATATAATTGATTGACAGCAAAATGACAGGGAAGATTCAGGAAACTCAGTCCTTGAAAGGATAATAGATGAAGGAAAACAAAAATCATTTAAAATGTGCTTGGCTACATACTTCAAGTGCGAGAACCTGGGGGGTTACGGACAATAAAATGGGTGTTAGCAGGAATGCTCCTGTTTTCAGGTGACACGTGCCCGACGGGCAATGTACTCTCTCTCTTGTCATGAAAACATTCTCTTACGCGGTGTCTAAATCCATCAATCCTACTTTATCTAATTCAGAAGCTCTAATTCTCATGATTCAAAAGCAACATTTTCCAAACTTTCGTTTTAATGGCGTCACATATCAATACACTCCAATCAGTAATCTGTTTGGTAACGTGGAAATTAATGGTGTAATAAATGGTCCAAGACGATTCCTGGGAAAAATCCCTTTATTAAACTCAGGTCAGCAATATACGTTAATGAAGTGAAAGTCACACACCTTGCTTTTCCAGAAATCAGTCAGATTCATCTCCAGTCAAACACAATTAAAATTCAGGACATTGCACAGTGATAGGTGCAAAACATCTGGATTTTAAAAATGCACCGAGGACTTTCTCAGAGCATCTTGTGTTAACCAACATGCTTGTTTTTTTTTGTGTGCGGGCTAACACGTGAGAGGTTAATATGATTGTTGCAAACAACTGCACTTCAAGTGTTATTTGAAAACGGCCTTCACAACAATCATGCGAGCAAATTTTAGAATCATGGATCAAGAAGCAGATTTTTTTCGACTCAAGGAAGATCCATTCTGACGATTTGAAGAGGTAAGTGTTTGAACCAGTGATTGCTTTCATTTATGTTTTGACTCAGACATTGGAGTACGGTGCATCAATGCACTATTTGCTATATTATGAAACGAGCAACCACTGCGAACGAGGAAGAAAATGGTTCAGAATTTAATAAGCTTCAAGCGAGAATCGTGAAATGGGCTGGAGAGTGACACAAGAAATTTAATACAGGCATCTTTGAAATGATTAAGTTAGCGAGGAAAAATGTCGAGACACAAATTCACGTGTCTGCATTCCAAAACATCACATATTACTATTCTAATTTATTCGAAAATGCGAGTGTCTTTACTTGTTTATACTTAATTACCCTGTCTTGTACCTGGGTTAAAATAGTTGGTTTATTTATTTCACTTGACTATATATTTTATACGCTGCACTTTGTCTCAGTCGTAACCTAAAGCGGGCTGGTGTCAGTTTATATCACTTTATGTGTTTTTTCAGCAGTCGAGAGTGTGGTGCTGCAAAGGTGCTGCTGGTCAGGTAGCATCCGAGTAGCAGGAGACTCGCTGTATCTGGAAAAAGCCCTTCATTAGGAATGAGGCTGTGAGCCGAGGGGGTGGAGAGATGACCAGGGTGAAGGTAGTTGAGAGTGCGATAGGTAGACGGAGGGAGCGGTAATTGTGATGGATCGGAGAGGAGAGTGGAGATTATTCGTAGGAAGGAATGTGGACAGGTAGGTCAGGTCATGAGGGCATTACCGAGTTGAAAGTTTGGAACTGGGATAAAGTGGAGTGTGGGGAATTATGGAACTATTGAAATCCACATTTATACCATGTAGTTGCAGGTTCCTGTGGCTGAAGATAAGGCGTTTTTCCAGAAGGCGTCGGGTGATTCAGGAGTGCGCAGGACATGCAGAGTGGAATGGGAAGTGCAATCGAATCTCTCACACTGTCTGCATTATGTCAAAATGTTCTGTTACTGCTTAAATTTTAAAAATCCTGTTAAATCTTCCCGAATTCATTGTCGGTTATTTTGTACTTATTCATTGTAAATGAAAAGGAGCATAAAACAATCTATTCAGTCTGGGTCTTAGCAACACATTGCAATTTTATAGAAGCGCGAGGGCCGTGACTGGAGAAACCAATGTTGAAATCTGCTGCTTGAAGTAAATTATGACTAAGAAGATTAAACAACAGAAGCTGGCTGGATGAAATGTCAATATCTCAAATTTTAATAGTGTTTGAAACTTTGTAAAAGTATGGATTTTTAGTAATAGTTTCTGAAAGAATCAATAAAATAATTAACAGTTAGAAAGAACTATTGCAAAGAGAGAAGATTTTAAAGTTTGAAACTATAGTGTTGTGTTTTATTTGAATTCAGTGTCGGTCAGAGTTAGGTACAGAAAAGGTTATCTCTCCGAATATTGATTCTGTTAATCTAACACATTGACATACCAGTTTGTACAAAAGAATGTATTCTTAGCCTTTATGTTGTTTACGGGAATCTAGGAAATAAATCAAATAGAATGTATTCGGCTAAGGAGGTGATAGATTCAGAAAACATAAGCTAAAGCTGGCATCATAGAACAAAGAACATTCCACGTCTTTGGCTCTCGACGTTTGGGCTGACCTTTGAAACCAACCCGAAGCCCATCTAACCTGCACTATTTCATTTTCGTCCATATGTCTACCAATTACAATTTCATTGCCCTTTAGTTGTTGAGTCCTGTAATGTTGCATGCAACGCTTTCCACACAAATCTAAAGAGTTACCTAAAGTACAAGTTTATAGACATTAAAAGATGCATTCGATGTGTTCCAGGCTTCAGAGAATCGTCTGAGCTTGTTACATGGTACATAGATCCGTTTAATGCCGTACTGGAACTGGACCGTGGAACAGAAGTCGATTTGTGAGTGTCGTTTTGATAAATGTCACTTCAATGTGATCGTACACCACCCCACGTTCTCTGTGTCCTCACCTAGGCCAAACTGCCAGATGTTTCCTCCTGATTGTGTCCCCTGGATTTAATTTCTGATCAGAAGTGTGTTTTGTGGGTTGCTGTTTGCACACAGAAACAGGAAGTTCTGTGTTAGCTGAGAATGTCACACCAGGCGCCGTTTTCCTGTTATCAGCACAAATATTCTTCCTGCCTGTAAGAGTAAATACTCCCTGACAGCGTCAACAACAAACGACCAGATTTCTATTGGCAACAACACTGCATTCGATTCCATTCCCATTTTCCAGAATGAAGCCATCTATCCAACAGATAATTTAAATTGTAGTAATTTAAATTGAGATGTCAACGAGATAATGTGAGAGTTATCATCAGGCAAAGGGAACTAAATGACAATAAGTATTTTCACTCATACACCTATGTTTAAACGTAGAAAGCTTTCGGGAACTTGAGCGCTATCTCTGGTAAAATGCAACGAGAGGTTGCATCAGAAAGAACAGGGCTTTCTGCCTGAATTTTACTCTGTTGATATTTTGCTATTGTCTTTTTTCTTCCATTCATGCAAGATATCAAGAAGAGACTTAAAACTTGAGTAAGTGTGTTCGTCAAGTTCCTGAGAGAAAGGAAAGAGATTTAATGGTTCAGTAGCTCTTGTGTTACACCATGAGGTTGGATTAAATAATGACCCATGTATGAATGGCGATCGCCTTATGAATTTTCTGTTTGTTCTGAGGTCACAAGCAGAGCCCCCAACATTAATACTATTAAATTAAACAAGGACAATTATGAAGATGTGAAAGCAGAACTAATTAAAGTGAGTGAGTAAATAATTTAATGGAAGAATTAATAACGGCGTTGTAACAGACGTTTGAGTAGATACTACAGCATATACTGCCAAGGTAGTTTCTGTAGAGTGAAAAACCCTCTGCGGTCACAATACACAGTTCAAAGAGAATAATAGCATCACGGAATATGAATCTATGTAATTGCACACTGACAGGTGATAGGTCAGCAGATTGAATAGTTTTAGAAAAGTTGATGAATAAAAGTCTTGAATTGGGGCACAGCCGATTTTATTGAGAAAAAAACTGAATGTAATCAAAGTGGTGTGGGAGTAAATACTTGAAGGAGACTTGCATCAGAGCACTGGGAGTATTTCCAATGAGAAATAATAAATTGTGCAGGCGATAACATCCCCTACGTATGAACACTTTTAGCACATATTCTGAAGGTTACTACATATTAAGGAATATAAAGAATTATGAAAGGCAAAAATCTAAGTTTACAACACTATACCAGAAACATACTCGAGAAACGCATATAGGTTGCTTAAAAATGAATTAGGAAAGCCAAGAGGGTGCCTTGTTTAAAAACAAGTTTAATTGAAGAAATTTAAAAAGGAATTTTTGAGTATACAATTAGCAAGAACGTAATGGGGGCAAAATTGGGACCCATGTTGAAACTAAACAGCCAGACATCATAGTGCTGGATCGTTTTTGTTATTTTTTGATATATTAGTTCCCATCTGTATTTATGAGATAGACTGATAGAGATATATAAATCAAATAATTCAGTTATGATCATTCAAGAAGTTTCAATTGAAATAAAAAAAAATGTTATAGCCGTTTTATTGAGCATGAAATTGCAAAAGTTACTCGTCCCGGTAAAGTAGGCAAGATGATAGATTGTAGTGGTCATCAACTCAATTTTCAAATCATGCCAGACTACGAGACGTCAGCTATAGTGACGATTGAACAATTATTCAGGTATTACTGGCAGGAGCAATTAATAAGCTACACTGAGTCCAGTATCGGTGCCAGCAAAATGAATGGGAAAAATACATATCAGAGACAGCATTCGGTAAAAGGTGGAATTGCCAGGTTTAACCATTAATATTCAACACGGATTTGGTGGCAGTGATATCATATCGAGTCTGCCTGATGCAGACTTCCGAGGAGGCAATGAGGTTTGTGGATGAGGATAAACAATGGATGCAATACTTCATGATTTCAATCAGGTTTTTGAAAACGTTTTGCATCTTCAACAAGTTAAGAGCAGAGGGGATATGGTGAAGTTTGGGAAAGGCATCTGAAGTGTATTTCGTGGAAGAAGTCAAACAAAAATGGACGAAGGTACACTTAGTGAAGAAACCTCGTACCTAGTGACTTAGTTCACGACTTTGGTGTTGGGTCCTTTGCTGTTTACAGTGTACATTAACGATCACGTCAGGAAAGTAGCATTTTTGATCAGTTAATTCAAAGATGAGGCGAAAGATGTATGGCTCTGTCGTTAACTAGGAGGAAAGCCTTAGAATGCAGCATGATATCGATGACCTTTCGTATTAGGCAGAAGAACTGAAAATAAAGTATTTTCTAGGAACCTGTGAAGTGAAGCATTTTCAAGGAGAATCGTTTCGAGAGAATATGTGACACATGGTTGGAACCTACAAACTGCAAATGATAAGCAATCTTTTGCATCATATAGAGAGGCGATGGTCTGGAAATTTTTTCGCTAGAGGGTTTTTTTTGGAAAATCTGTTCTAAGCTGCACAGTGCTACTACATTAAGCTGTGAACTATGGTAGATAATTAAATAAGTCATCAGAGAACTAGACTGCAGAGATCTTACCATTCTCTATGATTGAGAGCACAACACATAAATGAAGAAGTTAAGAATAAAACTTTTGTCACAACCTTCATTCTGAAGTATCAATTGTGTGATCCATCTCGGGCTCATCCGGTCACTAACATGAAATATACCTGTCTTCAGCCAATCTGATTCTCTCCACATGAAGTCAAGACACTCTAGGAGGGCACGAGTTACCGCAAAAGTTATGGAGCCTGACAAGATTCTGCCAATAATATTGACGGCTTATGCTTATCAAAACACTGACATCGGTCTGACAAAATGCAGAATAGGCTATGCATGTCCTGTGTACAAACAATAGGAAAAACTGACCTGGTGAGTTTCTGACCTATCCGTTGATTCCCATTCATGAGTTAGGCGTGGGAAGATACGGTCAACAGAACGATTAAGCAGCACTGGCTCAGCAATAACTTGGGCATTGACGCACAATATGGTTTATGCAAGGTCCACTCAGCTCCAGAACGAATTGCAGACTTGATTTAAACATTGACAAAAAACCTGTGTTCCAGAAGTGAGGGAATAGTGAAAGCCCTTGACATTGAGGTCACAGTTATCTGCGTGCGGTATTTTAGAGTCCTAGCAAAACGATAACCAATGGGTTTTTGGTGGTAAACTCTTCGTTGTCTGGTGTCATACCTCTCATATTGGAAGATGTTTCTCGTTTTGGAGGTGAGTCATTTCAGTCAAAGGACATCTCTGTTGGATTTCCGAAAGCAAGAGTTCCAGGGCCACCCATTCTTAGCTCCATCATCAATGACATTCCCTCCATCACAACATCAGAAGAGAAATGTGCACCGATCATAGTTTCATTTGGGACGACTTGCACACAAAAGCAGTCCATTTTCAAGTTGAACAAGTTCTAGACAGATTGCAGACTTAGGATGAGAAATAAGTGAGGACTGAAGACGCTGGAGATCAGAGCTGAAAAATGTGTTGCTTGAAAAGCGCAGCAGGTCAGGCAGCATGCAAGGAGCAGGAGAATCGACGTTTCTGAAGAAGGGCTGCGCTTTTTCGGCAACACATTTATTAGGCTGAGAAGTGGCAAGTAGCATTCATTTCAGAAAAATACCAGAAAATGATAATCAAAATAAGAAAGAACTGAAATAAAACCTCAAAATTCAATCGTGCTCCCATCACTCAATCGTCCACTATCAACACTCTGCGTCTTATCGTTAACTAGAAACTGAACTGGATACTTTATATAAATGCAATGCTATAGCAGCAGGCCATAGGCGAGAAACACTGCTGCGTTGAACTCACCCTCCTGACTTCAATAGCCAATTAACTCTCTAAAAGGCTGACATCAGTAGTGTGATCGCATACTCCTTCAGTTGACTGGTGCAGTTACAATTTCACTCAACAAGCTTGCAATCTTCCAGTACCCTGCTCGATGAGCAGCAGATTCACAAATATCCATTTCCTCCAAATCTGCCAGTCAGTACCTGCGGTATTCAAGGCCTACAATACACACAGCTGTCATGACGCATGACTTTAGACAGCATATTTCCCATTCGCACCTCCATCCCGACGGATAAGAGCAGCAGATACATGGGAACACCATCACCTGAAAGCTCTTCTTCAATCTACACACCATTATTTTTTTTAAATTGCAAGGAAGTATTCAAAAACTGCCAAGTACTGTCGTGTCTAGAAATCTGAAACAGAAAGAGAATGAAGATGTGGGAACTAAAACACAGTTCAGTCACATTGTACAGGTAGAGAATTGGTATCGACTTTAGATTAATGATTGTATGCAAAATTCCCCTAATATTGCTGTAAACGCAAAGGGAATTCCTGATGAAAGGATTTTGCCCGAAACGTTGATTCTCCTGCTCATAGGATTTTGCCTGAGTCGCTGTGCTTTTCTAGCACCACGCTCTCCATTCTAATCCCCAACATCTGCAGTCCTCACTTTTGACTCGGATGAGAACATTCCCAGTATTGCATTATTTTACGTTTAATCATGATGTAATATATCAGAATGTTTGCATGTCGATGTGTGACAGCTTTCTGTTTCTGCTTACTGTATTGCCAACATCACAATCGCAGTAGTAATATCACTGGACCAGTATTACCGATATCCAGTTTGATACTGAGTGGACAGGAATTGTTATTCAACCGTTTTCCGGGGATGAAATTTGACTTCAAAGCGATCCTGGAATGAAAAAGCCTAACGGTGATAATGTTACCAGTGAATGGAAAAATACAATAACAGTTCACGAATGACCATTGGGGGAAAAAATAACATATGTTGCCGATAGCTAGTCCGGCCTACATGTTACTCCAGACCCACCACAGAGTAATTGTGTCTATTCTGAAGTGAGCTTCGCAATTACCAAAATGCTAAATTGGATAGGGACTCATTGTATGGAAGAATAAAAGAAAATGCAAGAGTGACTAACCCTCGCAACAATTATATCAACTAAATGAAATTGCTGTGGCATTTCCTGATGACTTTTCAAATATTTGATGTCAGTATTCCAAAACGCATTTTGAGTTATGTTGCACCGTCAGATATTTTCCTGTCGAACCGAACTACAAGCTTAATTAATAGGACATTCAGAGTAAATCCAATTGGATAGAAATAATTAATTGCAGAATTTCAGAACTGAATTCATAATCGAAATTAAACTTTAAAATTGCACTTATCATTCCCAAATAAATAACATAAGTTCCAATTGATTTTCATGAAATTTTTATTCACTTCTGGCAAATGCAAACATTCTTAAAATAAACTTGTTTTGGTTTAAAACGAAGTAATAAATAACTTCGTTCATCTGACTTTGCTGCCATCAACTCTTCCGTGAAACCAACAAAATGTTTATGTAAATAAACACAGAAATAGAACTCTCAATAGGTTATAGAACAAGAAACCATCAAATGATATTTGTACAATCACAATCATATGAATTTTCATTTTTAGTCAGAAAAATTGTAAATCCGAAATATAGCAGTCCAGCCCACATTTCTGTCCGTCTCTCTTTCTATCTTTCCCTTCTCCTTTCTCCCTTCTTCTTAAATGTCTCATTCCGTATTTTGCCTCTCCACCAACAGACCATATTTACTCAAGAATATGAAGTTAAAGCCTCACCAACATATCATCTCAGCAAAACACATTATTTCCAGAGAGATTTGAATCAGTCCAGCTAGATTTTCTCCAAACCTTGTCTGAGTATTAAGTAATCTGGAAGCGTTTGATAGCAAGCCATGCAAGGGTTTTTTGCTCAGCATTTAACGTGCAGTGTTATTGAAGCTTTGCGACTTCATCGTGATCGTGTTGAAAGGGCTTTTTCTTGTATCTCACCAGTATAATTCTGGTGTTGTGTGACTTTTAACTTTGTACACCCCAATCCAACACAGGCATCTCCAAATCATGCATATTATTCTGGACTGCGTAATTTTTGATGTCTAAGTGTAATGCATATTTACTCGATTATTAAACTTTACTACAAATCAGGGAATGATTAATATTAAAGTGAATTAAAGGTTATAGCACGCCGGTGGGTAAGTGAAGCTCAGTCCATGAAAAGATCATCCATAACGTAATTAAAATGCGGAGCAAGTTCGTGGGGCCAGGTGGCTCGCATTTCTTATGTTCTTACGTTGTTATGTTTTAACATGCCTCCAATGCAAAAGGCAACATTCCCCATATATGAAATAAAAAAGAACAAAAGAACTGCTGATGATGTGTAATAAAAACAAAAATGGAAATTGTTGGAAAAGCTCAGCACGTCTCGCAGTATCTGTGGATAATGGCACAAACCTTCATGGTGACCTACTTTCTTTTTCTTACAACCTTATTAAATAATACCATCAAATTAGCCACTCTCCAGTTTCCAGCACGTTAACTATGATCATCAATGATACAGATATAGCACCAAAGGGCTCAGGAATCTCTTCCCTCGGTTCCCACATAGTTCGTGCAAACACCTGATCAGGTCTCAGGGACTTACCTCTGGTTTTCTGTTTTTAGACCTCCAACACCTCTTCGTCTGTCAAATGATCGTTTTGTAAGGCATCAATATTTATTTCCCAAGTTCCTTAGCTTCTGTGCACCTGTCTACTGTAAATATTAACGTAAAATATTCATTTGGTTTGTCATCCACACCTATGGTCCCACACAAAAACAGTAACCTGGCTTTATTCTCTCTATAGTTATTCTTTTATACCTATTGTAATTACAGGAATTTTTAAAAATTCTCTTTAACTGTAATTGCCAAGGAACTTCCGTGTCCCATTATTTTTACCCACATTATTTCTTTCTTATTTGTATTCCTACTGCGTTATACTCTTTTAGAGATTCACTCGATTGCAGCTGTCTCTATCTGATATATGACCCCTTCTTTTTCTAAACTAGGCTCTCAATTTTTCTCGCTATCCAGCTTTCCTTACAGGCACAAGGCTTGCCCTGCACACAAACAGGAACACATTATTATTGAATTCCCTTATCTCGTTCTTAAACACTTCTCAATTCCCAACCATTCCGTTAACTGCAAATAGCAACCACCCCAACGAATTTTGCAAAGTTCCTTTCTAACACCGTTAAACTTGGCCTCACTCCAATTTGGAAAATTGTCTTCTAAAAATCCGTTCTATACTTTCTCATAACTACTTGAAAACTACTATAATACGATCTTTCCCTCCGAAGTGCACATCTCAGTCACATGTCCTGCATTGTTGCCCAACAGAACGTCAAGTATTGCACAAACTCTAATACGTGTATCCACGTATAGAAAAAGAAAGTTTTCTTGTTTACACTTAAAAAATCAATCCCCATGCAAGATGTTACCACAATGACAATCCCAATCTATGTTTGGAAAATTGAAATCCCCGACAATCATCCTATTGTTCTTACAGACAGCTAAGACCTCCTGACACATTGACTTGCGAATTTCCCATTGACTGTTGGCGGCCTATTATATAATCTCAGGGAAAGGATCACCCCTTTCTTATTTTTAAGTTCCATCCATACAACCTCCCTTGGCAGTCATCCAGGAATATCCTCTGACATCCATGTGCAGTGCTCTGCTGAGCTAAAAGTACCACTCCTCCTTCTCTCTTGTCCCCACACCCCTGTCTGTCCATTCTGTAGTATTTATACCTCAGAACAGTATGCTGCCAGACCTGTTCATAACTGAGCCACATTTCTGGAGGAACTGTGCTATCCCCATTCCACAATGCCATCCATGCCCTATGTTTACCTACCTCATCTATCAGGCCCTTTGTTTTGAAGTGAATGCAAGTTACCAGTCTTACTTCATTTTTTCCCAAGCTGTTGTCGGCATTGAATCTTAGAATTGTTCACATTATCTATTGCACCATCCACAAACAGCCCTTTCCTCGCTTTTGTGTTGATTCCCAAATCCATCCTGTCTTGATTTGAAATTTCAGGGTACCGCCAGAACATTTCCCTGCAAAAATATTAGTCCGCTCCCAATTCAGGTGAAACATGTTCATCTTATTCAGGTAATTTCCAGCCCTGTTGAGAACTCATTGATCGAAAATGTGTATCCATGAACCTGCAACTGCTCCTCAGCCACGCATTCATATATTCTACCTTTTTATTCCTACTCTTAATGTTTCATTAATTTTTGAACAAAACCCTACGTTGCGTTTGCTTTCATTGTCCCTGAAATTAAAGGCTAGCTTTTCGTCATTCGAGGGTGAAGACTTCCATATCAGTTCTAAAGATTTCTGAATTCAATCTGTATTTTAGTAATACTCAGCTGCTCCATTTTTCCTGCCAAAATGCATAACCTCACTTTTTTATCTAAATTATAATTTATCAATAGCAAAATTTCGCATTCTCTGTCCAATCTATATCCTTATGCCAACTTTTTGTGCATCATGATAACCACTTGCCTCCTCTCCAATGTTTGTGTCATTCGCCAACTTGCCTACAGTATGTTCACTTCCCTCATCTAAGTCATTAATATATTTTGTAAATATTTTGTGTCCCGCGACACTGATTTATGTGATATTCGACTAGTAGAATCATTGGATCTCTACAGTGGAAGCAGGCAATTCAACCCATCGCTCTGAACAGCAGTCCTTCCAGACACCTACGCTACCCTTTGATCCTGTTTCTGACGTCCAGACAGTAGAAGCTCAATTTACGCAGGCTTGCATCACAGAAGAATTCTTTCAGGCCAGGTACCCAACTTAGCAAATCTAGAGTGCACCATCTCCAATACAAGCAAGGCCAAAACTGTACACAATATTCCCTGTGCAACCGTTTCAAAATTTTGTTCAAATTATTGCAATAATTTCTGATTTATATGCTCTAAACCACAGCAAATCAGGGACAACATTTAGCCTGCCTTCACAGCAGGAAATTAACCTTGTTTATTTTACACAATTACATTCAAGTGCCTTTGAATAGTGTTTACAAATTTCACACCTTTTCAAAAACATTGTTTCTTTACTCTTATGACCAAAGTGAATAACTTCACGTTTCCCCACATTATACTCCATTTGTTACATTGTAAATTAAAACTCGCAATCGAACACTCTTACGATTGTGATTACAACAATTCTCTCTTCGTGTAAATATCGTACCTCCGAAATGACTGGTTCTGATCTTGTTTATTAAACTTATGCATTTTACCTTGTCAAAACCTTCGGAAAGTCTAAATATATTGCAATCACTATTTCCTCCTTATTCTCAAAGAATTCTAATATTATATCAAGAAAGATTTCCATTTCCTAAACCCATTCTCAGTCCTTTTGCGTATGTTGTGCACTTTTAAATATTCAGATGTTACATCCTTTACCATCGACTTCACAATTGTTCCAATAAATGATGTTAAACTAAATGGCCTCAGTCAGACATTTTTGCCTCTTTACCTTTTGTGAGTATAGGTGTTGCCTTATCACTTTCCCAACCTTCTGAGAATTCTATGAAATCCAGTCATCATTGGAACGTTAATACTAGAGCATCTAACATTATTTCCAGTCGATATTGCAGTAATTATTCTTGTTAATTTCACTGGCATTTTCTTTCCAGTGTAAGTGATTGCATTGTGTTCGTCGCCTGTTCTTTTGCCAATCATTGTTTAGGAATTCTGGAATGTAATTCTTCTCCTATTTTTAATGCAGACGCAGACAGTTTATTCACATGGTCAGTCATTTCGTGGTACACGATCACTGGTTCTCAGCTCCATTCAATATGGGCTAATGTTCACTTTGACTTTTCTCTTCCTTTCTTTCTATTGAAAGAAGCTGTTGTTGTTCGCTATGATATCGCCTGCAGTTTTACTTTCAATGTTTGCCTTCACCCTTCTTATTAATTTTTGATTTTATTATTTTAAACTTTATGAACTTTCTGCTTACCAAAATTATTTTCTCATTATATGCATTCCTATCCTTCAATTTGTTGCTATCTTTAACGTTTCTACTTAACCGTAATTGAATTGTCCCCCTCCCATCATCCATCCTTCTCACTTGAATTGTTTCTTTACTGTGAGCCAAGGACTATTTTTCTTAAATGATTGCCATTGTTCTTCACAGTCCTTTGCTGACTCAAGCTCTTTCCCAGTCCATTCCAGCTAACCCTGCCCTCATTCCTTCACATTTGCTCTTGCTGGCACGGTGGCACAGTGGTTTTCACTGCTACCTCACAGCACCAGGGACGCGAGTTTGATTCTAGACTCAACTGATTCGTTGAGTGGAGTCTGCGCATTCGCCCCGTGTCGCCGTGAGTTTCCTCCCACAATCCGAAGATGTGTAGGTTAGGTGAAGTGGCTGAGCTGAATTGCCCATAGTGATCAGGGATGTCGTAGAGTGGGTACACCAATCAGTGGTTAAATGGAGGTGAATAGGTCTGGGTGGGCTACTCTTTGGAGGTTCGGTGTTGACTAAATGGGCCAAAGGGCAAGTTTCCACACTGTAGGGAAAATATTCTGTTCAATTATAAGCCGACCATATCTGCTTCTGATGCAAATTTCCCTCTCAAACTGAATGCTATTATGTTCATGTTCAAAGGCAATCTTTCAGTCTGCTCATTGCACATTACCAGATTCACTACATCAATATTCTAGGTTGGATACACAACATATTGTTCGGGGAAACTAGATGAATGCTGAGTGATGTGCAGTAGTGGGGCAGATGTTCAGTATCACATTGACAGTATGAGCATGAAGGGTCAGGAGATGGAGCGTGTGTGAGGGTATGACCTGACAGGTCATGGTATTATTAGAGGGTTGAGCATGATGGGGGTTAGGATATCGATGATGGAGTGATTATGAGGTTTCCAAGTTGATGATGACGGACTGAATGTGAGGGGCTTCGGGTGACATTGTTAAAGTGAGTCTGAGGTGGTCAGGGTAATAGGGTGAGTGTGATGTGGTCAGGATGACAGTGATGGGATGAGAGTCAGGGGTTCAGATGACAGTGAGCGAGTGTGCGTGAGGGATTCGGGGTGATTGTGACATAGTAAGTGTAAGGGGGTCAGGTTGACAGTTACAGGGTGAGTGTAAGTGGATCACATTGTTGGAGACAGAATGAGTGTGAGGGGTCAGGTTGACGGTGAAGGACGGGTGTGAACGGGCTAGGCTGACGCAATAAATGTGAGCTTGCCAGGCTGACGGTGATGGAGTAAGTGTGAGTAGGCCTATATGACGATGAGGGTATGAGTTTCAGGGGTATAGATGATGGAGTTAGAATGACGTGTTCGGGTGATGAAAAAGAATGAGTGTGACGGGGCAAGGAAGTTGATGTGGGAGTGAGTGCGAGTGGGTCTGCGTGACGGCAATGGAGTGAGTGTGAGGGGTTCAGGCTGATAATGACACAGTAAGAGTGAGGGGCCAGGCTGAGAGTGACGCAGTAAGTGTGTGCGTGTGTGTGTGTGTGTGGCGGGGGGGGGGGGGGGTCAGGCTGATAGTAACACAGTACGTGTGGGGGTTCAGGCTGACAGTGACACAGAAAATGTGAGTCTGTCTGGGTGATAATGATGCAGTAAGTTTGAGGTGTCAGGGTGACAGTCACGCATTACGTGTGAAACGTCAGGGAGATAGTGATGCAGTAAGTATGTGAGGGGCTCAAGGTGATAGTGACGCAGTAATTGTGAGAGGGTCAGACTGTTAATTAAGCAATACGTGTGAGGGGGTCAGGGTGATAGCTACGCAGTAAGTGTGAGACGTGTCAGGGTAACAGTGACGCAGTAAGTGTGAAGGGATCATGCTGAGAGTGATGCAGTAAGTGTGAGGGTTTCAGGGTGACAATGTTGCAGTAAGGGTGACGGAAACTTACCGATAGTGACACAGTAAGTGTGAGTGGGTCAGGCTGATAGTGATGCTGTAATTTTCAGGGGTCAGGTTGGTACTAACTCAGTAAATATGAGGGTGTCAGGGTGATCGTCACACAGTAAGTGTGAGGCGGTCAGGCTGATAGTGACGCAGTAAGTGTGAGGGGGTTAGGGTGATAGTGACGCTGTAAGTTTGAGGGTGTCAGACTGATAGTGACGCTGTAAGTGTGAGAGGGTCAGGCTGATAGTGACACAGTAAGTGAGAGGGATCAGGTTGATAGTGACGCTGCATGTGTGAGTTGTGTGGGTGATGGTGTGGCAGTAAGTGTGAGGCAGACGAGATAGTCCAACAATACACGTGAGGGGTGTGGGTGTGTAGTGACGCAACAAGTGTGAGGTGGTCAGGCTGTTATTGCCATAGGATGTGTGAGGGTGTGAGCCTGAGAGTGACACACTAAGTGTGAGAGGTCAGTGTGATACTTAGGCAGTAAGCGTGAACGGTCAGGTTAATAGTGATGCAGTCAGTGTGAGTGGGTCATGCTGATAGTGACACAGTAATTGTGAGGGGCTCAGTGTGCTATTGACGCAGTAAGTGTGACTGTTTCAGGCTGAAAGTGACACACTAAGTTTGAGGTAGTCAGGCTCATAGTAATGCTGTAGTTGTAAGTGATCAGCATGACAGTGACGCAGTATGTGTGTGAGGTGTGGGTGCTGGTAATGCAATGAGTGTGAGGCGGTCAGGCTGATAGTGCCGCAGTATTTGTGAGGGGTGTGGGTGATGACGCAGTAACTGTGTGGAAGTCAGGCTGTTCGTGACACAGGACGTCTGACGAGGTCAGGCTGATAGTGACGCACTAAGTGTGAGGGGTCAGTGTTAAGTGACACAGTAAGTGTGAGGGGTTCCAGCTAATAATGACGCAGTAAGTGCTAGCGGTCAGGATGATATTGACGCAGGAAGTGTGAAGGGGTCAGGCTAATAGTGAGGCGAAAAATGTGAGGGGTCAGGATGGTAGTGACGTGGTAGGTTTCAGGGGTTCAGAGTGACAGTGACACAGTGAGTGTGGGGGTATCAGAGTGACAGTGAAACAGTAAGGGTGAGGGTTTCATTATAATTGTGACGAAGCAGGTATGAGGGGTCAGGCTGATAGTGATGCAGTAAGTGTGAGGGTATCAGGCTGACAGTGATGCAGCAAGTATGAGGGCTCAGGGTGAAAGAGACGCAGTAATGTGAAGATTGTCAGACTGACAGTGACAAAGTAAATGTGAGTGGTCAAGATGATAGTCACACAGTATGAGGTGGTCAGTCTGATAATGACTGTGTGATGGGTCAGTAGGTGTGATGGGTCCGATTGATAGTGACGCAGTAAGTGTGAGGGGATCAAGGTGTTTGTGACCGAATAGGTTTGTGGGGGTCACGGTGATAGAGACACAGTAAGTGTAGGGTGGTCAGACTGATTATGAATCAGTCAGTGTGAGGGGTGAAGCTGTCAGTGACACAGTAAGTAAGAGTGTTCAAAGTGATAGTGATTAACTAAGTGTGTGGGTTTCAGGATGACAGTGACGCAGTAAGAGTGAGGGGTTCAGGCTGATAGAAACGCAATACGCGTGAGTGGTTCAGAGTGGTAGTGACACATGAAGTCTGAGGGGTCAGGGTGAAATTGACGTAGTTAAGTTTGAGGTTTCAGGGTGATATTGATGCAGTGAATGTGAGGGGGGCAGGTTCAGAGTGACACAGTAAGTGTGAGGTGGTCAGCGTGATTGTGATGTTGTAAGTCTGTGTGTGTCAGGGCGACTGTGCCGCGTTAAGTGTGAGGGTGGCATGTGGATAGTGACAGATTAAGCGTGAGGGAGTGAAGGTAATATTGATGCAGTAAGTGTGACGGGATCAAGGTGAAAGCGATGCAGTAAGTGTGGGGGCATCAGACTGATATTAACACAGTAAGTAAGACGTGAAAAAGGTTATAGCGACGCAGTAAGTGTGAGGCTTTAAGGGTGATAGTGAGGAAGTAAGTTTCGGAGGTAAGGCTAATAGTGACGGAGAATTGGTGAGGGGTTAGGGTGATAGTGACGCAGTAAGTGTGGGGTGTCAGGGTCAAGGTGACGCAGTCAGAGAAATGTTTTCAGGCTGACAGTGATGCAGTAAGTGTAAGGGGTCAGTCTGATAATGATGCAGTAATTGTGAGTGGTCAGGCTGTTAGTGATGCAGTAAGAGTGAGGCAGAGAGAGTGATTGTGACATAATAATTATTATGGGTTCACGCTAATAATGACGCAGTAATTGCGAGGGTTCAGCATGATAGTGGCGCAGTACGAGTAATGAGGTCAGGCGGATAGTGATGAAGTTAGCTTGAGGTGTCAGGCTAATAATGATGTGGTAAGTATGACGGGGTCAGAGTGATAGTGATGCTGAATGTGTAAGGGGGTCAGGGCGGTAATGATGCAGCAAGTGTGAGGGTCAGGGTGATATTGATGCATCAAGTGTAAGAGTGTCCGGCTGATAGTGGCACAGGATGTATGTTGGGGGAGCACGAGCGATCGTGTCGCAGCAAGTGTGAGGGGGACAGACTGACAGTTACCAGGAAGTATAAGGGGGACAGGCTGACAGTGACGAGGTAGGTGTGAGGGGTGAGGCTGATAGTGACGCAGCAAGTGTCAGGGGATCAGTGTGACTAAGTGTGAAAGTGTCAGGATGAGAGTGATGCGTTAAGTATGAGGAGGTCAGGATGTTAGTGATGCAGTAAGTGTGACAGTGTCAAGGTGACAGTGACACAGTAAGCGTAGGGGGATCAAGGTGATGGTGATACAGTAAGGATAAGCTGGTCAGGCTGATAGTGACGTAGTAACTGTGAGGTGGTCAGTGTGATAAGGATGCAAAAAGTTTGACAGGGGCCAGTTTGACAGTGACGCATAAATGTGAGAGGTCAGATTAAAAGTGAGTGTGAGAGGATGAGGGGATTACTGACGCAGTAAGTGTGAGGTGGTCAGGATGATAATGACACAGAAAGTGTGAGAGGTCTGGCTGAGAGAGAGGAAGTATATGTTAGGGGTAAGAGCTGTAGTGATGCAGGAAGTGTGAGGGTTAGGGTGATAGTGACGCAGTAAGTGTAAGGGTGTAAGGATGATAGTAGCACAGGATGTATGAGGGAGATAGAGTGATAGTGTTGCATTAAGAGTGAGGGGGTCAGGCTAATAGTGACACAGGAAGTATGAAGGAATCAGACTTATAGTGATGATATAGGTGTGAGGGGTCAGACTGCTAGTGAACAGTAACTATGAGCGGGTGAGATTGATAGTGACATAGTAAGTGTGAGGGTGTCAGTTGTTAATGATGCACTAAGTGTGATTGAGAAAATATTGATAATGACTCAGTAAGTGCGAGGGGTTAGGGTGATGATGACCCAGTAAGTGTAAGTGTGTAAGCCAGATAGTGACATAGGATGTGTGAAGGGGATAGAATGATAGCGCTGCAGTAAGTGTGAGGGGGGCAGGCTGATAGTGATGCAGGAAGTATGAGCCGGTCAGACTCACAGTGACGACATAGGTGTGAAGGGTCAGGCTAATAGTGATACAGTAAATGTGAGGGGATCAGACGGAGAGTGATGCAGCAATTGTGAGTGAGTGAGATTGATAGTGATGTAAGTGTGAGGTGTCAGCGTGATCGTGGCACAGTAAATGTGGGGGTCATGGTGATATTGACGCAGTAAGTGGGGGGGTGATGGTTATTGTGACGCAATAAACCTGAGGAGGTTATGATGATGGTATCGTAGTAAGCTTGAGAGGATCAAGATGATAGTCATGCAGTGAGTGTGAGTGTATCAGTGTGAGAGTGATGCAATAAGTGTGAATGGACAGGCTGATAATTACGCAGTAAGTGGGAGGGTGTCAGTTTGTAATGATGCATTAAGTGTGACGGGGAAAATATTGATAGTGACTCAGTAAGTGTGAGGGGTTACGGTGATCGTGACGCAGAAAGTGTGAGGCCGTCAGGCTGTATAGACACGCAGTACACGCGAGACAATCAGGGTGATAATGACGTAGTAAGTGTGAGGGTGTCAGCCTGATGGTGACGCAGGAAATGTGAGCGGGTGAGTGTGATAGTGATGCAGTAAGTGCGAGGTGGCCAGATTGATACTGACACACAAAGTGTGAGCGGGTCTGTGTGAAAGTGACACAGTGAGTATGAGGTGTCAGGGTAATCAAGACACAGTAACTGATGGCGTCAGCGTGATCGTGACGCCTTAAGTCTGAGAGGGCAGAGTGATACTGACGCAGGAAGTATGAGAGGACAAGATGACAGTGATGCAGTAAGTGTGAGGGGTTCAGAGTACCAGTGACACAGTAGGTGTGACAGGATGGGTGATAGAGACACAGTAAGTGTGAAGGGTCCGGCTGATAGTGACACAGTCATCGTGTGGGCATCATGCTGATAGACACGCAGTACATGTGAGGGCATCAGGGTGATAGTGACGCAGTAAATGTGAGGGCAAAATTCTGTATAGACACGCAATACGAGCGAGGCGATCAGAGTGATAATGACGTAGTAAGTGTGAGGGTGTCAGGCTGATGGTGATGCAGCAAGTGTGAGCGGGTGAGTGTGACACTGACGCAGTAAGTGTGAGGTGGCCAGGCTGATAGCGACGCAATACGTTTGAGAGGGTCTGTGTGAAAGTGACACAATGAGTGTGAGTGTCAATGTGATAGAGACGCTGTAATTAATGGCGTCAGCGTGATAGTGACGCAGTAAGTCTGAGAGGTCAGGGTGATACTGACGCAGTAAATCAGAGAGATAATGATACATAAAAGTGAGGGGTCAGGCTGACAGTGACGCAGTAACTATGAGAGTGTCTGGGTGATTGTAACGCAGTAACTGTGATGATGTCAGAGTGATCGTGCTGCAGTATGTGTGAGGTTTCATTCTGATAGTGACGCAATATGTCTGAGGGAGCCTGAGTGATAGTAATGCAGTAAGTATGCTGGTGTCAGAGGTATAGTGATGCAGTAAGTGTGAGGGGTCTGGCTGATAGTGTCTCAGTAAGTGGCAGGTGGTCAGAGTGATCGTGAGGCAGTATCGATGAGAGTGTCAGAGGGATAATGACGCAAGCTGACATTGGGTTGACCACGCTGACGTGACGCATTATATATTAAGTTGTCTGGATTACTGTGACGCAGTAAGCGCGATGGAGTGAGAATAATAGTGACTCAGTAAGTGTGTGGGTTCACTCTGATGGTGATGCAGTAACTGTGAATTAGCCAGGCTGATAATGACGCAGTAAGTGTTTGGGTGTCTGAGTGATAATGAAAGAGTAAGTATGATGGTGTGAGAGTTATAGTTACGCATTAAGTGTAAGTCGTCAGGCTGATAGTGATGCACTAAGAGTGAGGGGGTCAGGCTGATAGTGGCGCACAAAGTATGAGGGTGTCAGGCGGATAGTGATGCATTAAGAGTGAGGTGATCAGGCTGATAATGACGCAGTAAGTGTGTGGAGGTCAGAGTGAGAGTGAGAATGAGGCTGTAAGTGTGAGGGGAGCAGGCTGATAGTGACGCAAATAGTATTGCACGTCTCTGCTTGGAAGTGACACAGTGATTGCGGGTTGTCAGGGTGATAGAAACGCAGTAAGTGATGGCGTCAGAGTGATAGTGATGCATTAAGCGTGAGGGGTCAGGGTGATAATGACGCAGCATGTGTGAGGGGGCAGGATGATAGTGACGCAGTCAGTGTGAGGTGGTCAGAGTGACAGTGATGCAGTAACTGTGACGGTTTGGGTGATAGTGATATATTATGTGTGAGGGATCAGACTGAGAGTGCCGCAGTCAGCGTGTGGTAATCAGGCTGATAGACATGCAGTATCCCTGAAGGCATCAGCGTGATCGTGACGCAGTAAGTGCGAGGGGGTCATGATGAAAGTGACGCGGTCAGTGTGAGAGTGTCAGAGAGATATTGACGCAGTAAGTGCAAAGGGGAGATGGTAATAGTGATGCAGTAAGTCTGAGGGGTAATGGTGATGGTATGTTTGTGAGGCTGAAGGTGATAGTAATGCAGTAAGTCTGCGTGGTCAGGCTGATAGTGACTTAGTAAGTGTGAGGGTGTCAGTAGTTAATGACGCATTCATTGTGATCGGGAAAATGGGAATAGTGACGCAGTAAGTGTGAGGGGTTAGGGTGATATTCACGCAGTTAGTATGAGGGCGTGAGGCTGCATAGACACGCAATACACCTGAGGCGATCAGGCTGATAGTGACGCAGTAAATTTGATGTGGCCAAGCTGATAGTGACACAGTAAGTATGCGAGGGTCATGCTTTTAACGACACGGTAAGTGTGAGCAGTCAGCATGATATTGACATAGTAAGTCTGACAGGTTTAGGGTGGTAGTAATGCAGTAAGTGTGAGGTGGTCAGGATGATAGTGAAGCGATGTGTTTGAGGGTTTCAGGGTGATAGTATTGCAGTAAGAGTGAGGTGGAAGTCTGGTAGTGATGCAGTAAGTGTGAGGGTTCAGGGTGACAGTGGCGCAGTAAGTGTTAGGGTTTCAGGGTGATAGTAACGCAGTAAATGTGAGAGGTCCAGGGTGATAATTATGCAGTAAGTGTGTGGTCATGGTGATACTGACGCAGTAAGTGTGAGAGTTTCAGAGAGATAATGACGCATCAAGTGTGAGAGGTAAGGCTGAAAGTGACATGGCAACTGTAAGGGTGTTCTGGGTGATTGTGACACAGTAAGTGTGAGGTGTCATTCTGATAGTGACACGCTAACTGTGAGGTGGTCGGGCTAATAGTGGCGCAGTAATTGGCAGGTGGTCAGAGTGCGAGTGAGGCAGTAAGTGTGACAGTTTCAGAGAGATATTGACGCACTAAGTGATTTGAGCAGGCTGATAGTGACGCAGTAATTATGAGAGTGGCTGGCTAATTGTGTGATGGTGTCAGAATATTAGTGACGCAGTAAGTGTGAGGGTGCACTCTGAAAGTGATGCAGTAAGAGTGATTTGGCCAGGCTGATAGTGACGCAATATGTGTGAGTGTGTCTGTGTGATAATGAAACAGTAAGAATGATGGTGTCAGAGTTATAGTGACACATAAAGTGAAAGGGGTCAGCCAGATAGTGACGCATTAAGAGTGAGGGGGTTCGGCCGATCGTGACGCAGTAAGTGTGAGTAGGTCAGAGTGATAGTGAGGCAGTAAGTGTGAGGGGATCAGGCTGATAGTGGCGCAAAACGAGTGAGGTTATCACGGTGATGGTGACGCACTAAGTGTGAGTGTGCCAGGGTGATAGTGACGCAGTAAGCGTGAAGGTGGCTGTGTGAAAGTGACACAGCGAATGTGACGTGTCAGGGTGATAGAGAAGCAGTAAGTGATGGCGTCAGCATGATCGTGATGCAGTAATTCTGAGAGGTCAGTGTGAAACTGTGCAGGAAGTGTCAGGGAAGAGGGTGATAGTGACGCAGTAAGTGTGAGGGGGTCAGAGTGATCGTGATACAGTAAGTGTGATGGGTGGGTGATAGTGGCGCAGTATGTGTGAGGGATTTGGCTGATAGTGACGCAGTTAGCATGTGGACATCAGGCTGATAGACATGCAGTATGCGTGAGGACATCAGGGAGATAGTGACGTAGTAAGTGTGAGGGTGTCAGGCTGATGGTGACGCAGAAAGTTGAGCGGGTGAGGTAGACAGTGACGCAGTAAGTGTGCGGACTCAGGGTGATAGTGTCACAGTAAGTGTCCCGTGGTGAGGCTGATAGTGACGCAGTAAGTGCGAGGTGGTCAGGCTGATAGTGACGCAGTTAGTGGGGATCTGTGTGAAAGTGACACAGTGAGTGTGAGGTGTCAGGGTGATAGAGACGCAGTAAGTGATGGCGTTAGCGTGATAGTGACGCAGTAAGTCTGAGAGGTCAGGATGACACTGATGCAGGAAGTGTGAGAGGACAGGATGATAAGGGCGAAGTAAGTTTGAGGAGGTCAGGGCGAATATGACGTAGTAAGTGTGATGGGTTCAGTGTAATAGTGGTACAGTCAGTATGACAGAATAAGAGTGATAGTGACGCAATAAGTGCGAGCAGTCAATCTGATCACGAGACAGTAAATAGTGGGAATAAGGATGATCGTGACTCAGTAAGTATGAGGGGTCGTGGTGATAGCAACACAGTAAGTGTACGGGGGTCAGGCTTTTAATGACACGGTAAGTGTGAGGGGTCAGCGGGATAGTGACATAGTAATTGTGATGGGGTCAGGATGATAGTAATGCAATAAGTGTGAGAGTGTCAGGGTAATAGTGGTGCAGTATGTGTGAGTGATCAATGTGATCGTGATGCAGTCAGTGTGAGGAGGTGAGGCTGATCATGAGACAGTAAGTAGTGGGGATAAGTCTGATAGTAAGTGTGAGTGGGCATTGTGATAGTGATGCAATAAGTGTCACTTGGTCAGGTGATAGTGAAGCGCTGTGTGTGACGGGTTCAAGATGATAGTGTGCAGTAAGGGTGGCGCGTCAGGCTGATATGACGCAGTAAGTGTGAGGGATCAAGGATATTGGCGCAGTAAAGGTGAGAGAGTCAATAGATAATGACGCACTAAGTGTAAGGGGTCAGGCTGAGAGTGATGCATTAACTATGAGGGTGTCTGTGTGATTGTGACGCATAAAGTGTGATGAAGTTAGAGTGATCGTGATGCGGATATTGTGAGGAGTCGTTCTGATAGTGACGCAGTATGTGTGAGAGTATCTGAGTGTTAGTAACGCAGTCAGTGTTTTGGTGTCAGTGTTATAGTGACGCAGTAAGTGTCAAGGTTCAGGCTGATAGTGGCCCAGTAAGTGGCAGGTGGTCAAGTGATAGCGAGGCAGTATTTGTGAGAGTGTCAGAGATAATGACGCACTAGGTGTATGTTGACCATGCTAATGGTGACGCATTAAGTATAACTTTGTCTGGGTGATTTTTGACGCTGTCAGCTGAATGGTGTCAGAATAATAGTGACACAGTAAGTGTGTGGTTCACTCTGATAGTGATGTGGTAAGTGTGAATTGTTCAGGCTGGAAGTGATGCAGTTTGAGTGTGGGTGTCTGAGTGATAATGAAACAGAAAGTATGATAGTGTCAGAGTTATAGTGAAGCATTAAGTGTAAAGTGTCAGGCTGGTAGTGATGCACTAAGACTGAGTGGGTCAGGCTGATAGTGATGCAGTAAGTGTGAGGAGATCAGACTGATAGCGGCGCAGAAGTGTGAGGGGATCAGGGTGATAGTAACGCAGTAATTGTGAGTGGGTCTGTGTGAAAGTGACAGAGTGAGAGTGAAGTGTCAAGGTGATAGAGACGCAGTAAGTGATGACGTCAGCGTGATCGTGACGCAGTACGTCTGAGTGGTCAGGGTGATACTGAAGCAGGAAGTGTGAGGACACAAGATCATGGTGACACAGTAAGTGTGAGTGGGTCAGAGTTACAGTGATGCAGTAAGGGCGAAAGGTGTGGGTAATAGTGACGCAGTATGTGTAAGCGATCAGGCTGATAGTGACGCAGTCAGCGCGTGGACATTAGGCTGATAGACACGCAGTACGTGTGACGGCATCAGAGTGATAGTAAGTCTGACGGGTTCAGGCTGATAGTGATGCAGTAATAGTGAGTGGGTGAGAATGATAGTGGCGTAGGAAGTGTGGGTGGTCAGCGTGATCCTGACGCAGTAAGTGTGAGGAGCTCATGGTTGAAGAGACACAGTAAGTGTGAGGGCGTCAGAGAGATATTGACGCAGTAAGTGTGAAGGGGTGATTTTAATTGTGACGCATTAAGTCTGAGGGGTAATACTAATGGTCTCGCAGTATGTTTGAGAGGCTCAAGGTGATAGTGACGCAGTAAGTGTGAGTGGTCAGGCTGAGAGTGACGCAGTAAGTGTGAGGGTGTTAGTAGATAATGACGCATTTATTGTGACGGCAAAAATAGTGATAGGGACGCAGTATGTATGAGGGGTGAGGGTGTTATTCACACAGTTAATGTGAGTGCGTAAGGCTGTATAGACACGCAGTACGCGTGAGGCGGTCAGGGTGATAGTGACGTAGTAAGTGTGAGAGTGTCAGGCTGTTGGTCATGCAGAAAGTCTGAGCGGGTGAGGTTGACAGTGACGCAGTAAGTGTAATGGGGTCAGGATGATTATGACGCAATAAGGTTGAGGTGACTAAGCTGATAGTGACACAGTAGGAGCGCAGGGGTGAGGCTTTTAATGACACGGTAGGCGTGAGAGGTCAGCGTGATAGTGACATGGTAAGTGTGACAGGGTTAGGGCGATAGTAACGCAGCAAGTGTGAGGGGTCATGGTGATAGTGCTGCAGTAAGCTTGAGGTGGCCAGGATGATTGTGAAGCGCTGTGTGTGAGGGTTTCAGGGTAAGAGTAATGCGGTAAGTGTGAGGGGGACAGGTGAGTAGTGATTCAGTAAGTTTGAGTGGTCAGGGTGATAGTGGCGCAGTAAATGTTAAGTTTTCAGGGTGAGAGTGATGCAGTTAGCGTGAGGGGTCAGTGTGATACTGACGTAGTAAGTGTGAGAGTTTCAGAGAGATTTTGATGCATACGTGTGAGGCGTCAGGCTGGTAGTGACGCAGTAACTATGAGGGTGCCTGGGTGATTGTGACGCAGTAAGTGTGAGGGTTTCATGTGAGGGGTCAGGGTGATACTGACGAAGTAAGTGTGAGAGTTTCAGAGAGATAATGATGCATAAGTGTGAGGGTTAGTACGATAGTGAAGCAGTAGGAGTAAGGTTGTTAAACTAACGGTGCAGCAATTTGTGTGCGAGTGTCAGGGTGCTAGTGATGCAGTAAGTGTGAGGGCGTCAGGCTCTTAGTGATACAGTAAGTGTATGACGATCAGGGTGATAGAGACATTACGAGTGAGAGGGTCAGGCTGATAGTGATGCAGTAGGTGTGTAAGCGTCAGGGTGATAGTTTGCAGTAAGTGTGAGGTGGTCAGGATATTAGTGATGCAGTAAGGGTGAGACATCAGGGTGGGAGTGACGCAGTAATTGTGAGGTGGTCAGTGTGATAGTGACGCAGTACTTCTGAGGGTGTCAGCCTGATAGTGACGCAGAAGATGTGACGGGATCAGGGTGACAGTGACGCAGTAAATGTGAGGGGTTCATGTAATAGTGATTTCATAACTGTGAGTGGGTCAGGGTGATAGCGACGCAAAAATGTGAGGGGATCAGTGTGATCGAGACCAGTATGTGTGATGCGTTCAGATGATAGTGACGCAGCAAGCATGATGAGTCAGGCTGAGAGTTACATAGTATGTGTGATGGGTCAGGCTGAAATTGATGCATTAAGTGTGAGTGGGTCTGGGTGATAGTGACGCAGTAAGTGCGAGGCGTTCAGGTTGATTGTAACAGAGTGTGATATCTCAGGCTGATGGTGACGCAGTGTGAGTGAGGGGGTCAGAATGATAGTGACGCAGTAAGTGTGAATGGATTCGAGTGATAGTGATGCACGTTGTGTGAGTGTGTCTCGCTGATAGCGATGCAGTAAGTGTGAGGGTTTAGGCTGATAGTGACGTACTAAGTGTGCGGTGTCAGTGTGATAGTGATACAGTAAGTATGAGGAGTTAGGCTGATGGTGACGCAGTATTTGTGATGTGTCAGGGTGATAGTGATGCAGTACGTGTGTGGGAATCATGCTGATAGTACCGCAGTGAGTGGATGCGGGTGATAGTGACTCACTAAGTGTGAGGGTGTCTC
>NC_057725.1:74601711-74602831 GCF_004010195.1 Chiloscyllium plagiosum | reverse complement strand
AAAGAGAGAGGTAGCGGTCCAGTCGGTGTCAAAGACCTCGGTGGGAAGGGGGTATATGCTATATTATCAGAACTCATGCAGAAACAAATAAGACAGAAAAACCGGACTTGTAACACACGAATCTCAGAATCCACGTGCTGTTTAAATTGAAGTAGAATATTTGGATGGATAGACCTGTACCATGTAAACTGGCTTGCATTAGATTCCATGCAGTGAGGAAACAGGTCCTTCAGCCCAACATTCCGCATAGACCACCGAAAGCTTCATCCAAAGAGACCCATTTCCCTCTAATGCACCTAGTGGGCAATTTTGCACGGCCAATCCAACTGGCTTGCGTATTTTTGGTCTTTGGGAGGAAACCTACCCAGACCTATGCATGATAAAGTGCAAACTCTACACAGACAAAGGAGGAATCGAACATAGTTCCCTGGCGCTGTGAGGCAGTAGTGCTAACCAAATGTATTAGGATTTTGCACGGCCAATCCAACTGGCTTGCGTATTTTTGGTCTTTGGGATGAAACCTACCCAGACCTATGCATGATAAAGTGCAAACTCTACACAGACAGTTGCCCAAAGGAGGAATCGAACATAGTTCCCTGGCGCTGTGAGGCAGTAGTGCTAACCAAATGTATTAGGACGAGTTCTGGAGCAGATTCGACCTCAACAAGATAGACAGGTTTAATCTTCCGAGGACTGGAATGAACATCCCCACAAACAGTCTTATATAGTGCAATTCTGATCTCCTTCCTATCGGAAGGATGTTATGAAATTTATAAGGTTCAGAAAAGATTTACCAGGAAGTTACCAGGGAGGTGCCGAATAGGAGGTAAAAGTGAGGTCTGCAGATGCTGGAGATCAGAGCTGAAAATGTGTTGCTGGAACAGCGCAGCAGGTCAGACAGCATCCAGGGAACAGGAGAATCGACTTTACGGGCATAAGCCATTCTTCAGGAATGAGGAAAGTGTGTCCAAAAAGGTAGGGAGGAGGGACTTGGGGGAGGGGGTGGGAAAAGGTCAAGGTGAGGGTGATAGGTCAGAGTGGAGTGGCGGCGGAGAGGTCAGGAAGAAAATTGCAGGTTAGGAAGGCGGTGCTGAGTTTGAGGGATTTGACTGAGACAAGG
>NC_057725.1:74598455-74601534 GCF_004010195.1 Chiloscyllium plagiosum | reverse complement strand
CGCTGATAGGGGAGGGGAGGAAAATATATCCTTGGTGGTGGGGTCCGTTTGGAGGTGGCGGAAATGACGGCGGATGATACACTGTACATGGAGGTTGGTGGGGTGGTAGGTGAGGACCAGTGGGGTTCTGTCCTGGGGGCGGTGGGAGGGGCGGGGCTCAAGGGCGGAGGTGCGGGAAGTGGAAAAGATGCGGTGGAGGGCATCGTCGAAATTGCGGGGAAATTGTGGTCCTTGAAGAAGGAGGCCATCTGGGTTGTACATTTTTGGAACTGGTCCTCCAAGGAACAGATACGGCGGAGACGAAGGAGTTGGGAGAATAGGATGGCGTTTTTACAGGGGGCAGGGTAGGGAGGTGCCGAATAGGCTGGGGCTGTTTCCTCTGGAGCGCCGGAGGATGAGGGGTGACTATTTAAAGTTTGTCAAATCATGAATTTCATGGATAGGTTAAACAGACAAAGGCTTTTTCCGTGGGGTGGGAGAATCCAGACATGGAGGGCATCGGTTTAGGGTGAGAGGGGAAAAATATAACAGAGACTTAAGGGCTAAAATTTTCACGCAGACTATTGTGCAAGTACGGAATGAGCTGACAAATGAAGTGCTGGAGGCTGGTGTAAATGCAATATCTAAAAGGCAGCTGGATTAGTATATGAATAGGAAGGCTTAAGAGGAATATGGGCCAAGTGCTGGCAAATGCAACCAAATCAGGTTCGGATATTTGGTCGGCATGGACGAGTTGGACTGATGGATCTGTTTCCGTGCTATGCACCTCTTAGATTCTGAAGCTGTAGGTGTTTTTAAGGAAGTGATAAATGCGATTTCAAATGTTCTGGGAATGTAAGAAGGAACTTGACTTCAAAGAAAGGGTGCAATCACATTCTCTCTGTCCCCGTTCAGTTTCTGGGTCATCTTCTGTTGGGTCCGAAATTGCTCCGAATCGTCAGACTTACCAATGTTTCTAGCATTTATGTCTGCCATTTCATTTGATTTAATCCAATGTAATCTGTAACTTTTTTCTTAACTATCACATGAACTGGTAACATTTACAGTGCAGCAGCACATCTATAACTCCCATAGAAAGTTTATAAAATAAGCCTTTTAACAGTATGAACAAAATGGGTGGGTGACCATGGTAGATTGTAAATACACGAGTGAGAATTCAAAATCGCGATTTCGAGCATCGTATGTCTATTGTTGGTTTATGCGGTCACGAGATGATCAGGAAATATTGGCATTTGTTAAGAGTCACAAACCAGCAGGATGGCAAAAGTTTGGACAAAGGACATGCAAGGAGTTTGTAATCTGGTGTTAGACCGATAAGATGCTGGAATACAAGGGTCCAAAAGTAACAATGGAATAAATGACTGCTTCGCCAGTTATGAGCAGAAGCGGAGTTGTCTTCTGGAGCTAGTGTGCTGAAGGAAACAATTATTCACGATGTTGTAATTATCATTACGAATTTATCACATCCATCATTATGAAGCCACAAGCAAATAGGATTCAGTCAGAGTCACGTCACGCTGATCTCTCTGGAGTCAAGGGGACATCAAAACAATTTTATGCAAGCACTGAAGATGTTGGCTCATTTGTCACATCCGCCCCTATTCCTAAGCTTCAGGTAACGTCTGTCACTGACTCTTCGGATTGGGCCTTCGTAAGCTCGATAATACAGCGGCTGCTTCGACGAAAGATGTGAGTAAAGAAAGGGAGTTATAATATCATCAGGTCAGAGGTGAACTAAATGGAAACAGAAAAAGTGCCTTATTGCTGAAATTACATCTGCAATGAAAAGACTTTTTTTTACAATTTATTATTTAAACTATGTAACAGGGAGCTTCTGATGTTACAGTGAAACGCTTTTAATTATGAACAGTACAAGTAGATCATAATAAGCAAGCACCAATAGATCTAAAAGAACTAGGCAGAGACATAAAAGTTGCACGACATAGGATGTTTGCTCGGTGAGATCAGTATTAGCAAAAGCAGCATTAGTTGAGGCTACAGAAGCCATTCGTCCGTGAAATAACGGCTCAGAAGAAGTTGTTCCTGAACCTGCAGATGCATGTATTAAGGTTTCTGCATTTTCTATCTGATGAAAGAGTTTTTCGGAGATCATTATCGGGGTAGGATCGGTCGTTGATGATGGCGGTGGTCTTTTCGCACCATTGAGCCTGGAAAATGGAATCCATTGATGGAAAATTGTGTTCCGTGATGGCTTGGGTTCTACTCACCACCTTCTGAAGTTTCTTACAGTCCTGTGCAGAGCAGTTGCGTTGTCAGAACATTATGCACCTGGAAAATATGCTTTCAATGGAGTATTTGTAGAAGGTGGTGAGGGTCCTTATTAACATTCCAAATTTTCTTTTGTCAAGATATGTAAATCAAAGAATTCAGTAAGGAAGAGAGGGCAGTATGTTGAGCTTGCTTTTCTCACTCAGGCCTGCAGTGAACGATTATACTTACCTCCAAGTTTTTTTTTGGTATCTGCTTCACTCGCTGAGGACTAATTGCTTGGGGTGGATACAGCTTGTACATACTTAATTCCTCTTCGTTTTTGCCTTTGTGTTTCTACTAATACTTGCTCATTGCTAACAGCACCTTACACTGCATTTTTCCTGGAACCTATTTCGTTTTGCTCCTCTGATGTAATCATTACTTACCCATTACAAAAGGGGTGTTATCACATTGTTATTCCTCCTTCTCCTTTCGTTCTGTTTCTCTCATGCACACCTCATTCAATTATATGCTGCATCTTATGTTAACTCTCAGTTAATAGGATTTAATCAGCAATTTAATTATTTTTATAACTGGATATTTCATGGCATACTTCAAATGATCTCTGATTTTTTTCTGCATCACAACACAAATAAATGCATTTGTGCAGCAGCTTAAGCTCCGCAGCATATATGCAGTTTCTGCAAAGAGACGAAAATCAGTGTAATCCAAGTAATAACCGACATTAAAGAAAAATAAAATATACGATGACCAGAGTAGTATGAAGCTGGCAGACATGGAAAAGAGTAAAATCACAGAATTCTTTCTGTTGTCTATCTCTGGGTCATTCTCTATTCTTGCCTGACCC
>NC_057725.1:74562655-74597566 GCF_004010195.1 Chiloscyllium plagiosum | reverse complement strand
TAACACTACAAACAGGAGTGATGTTCAGAAAACATTTTGGATAATAAAGAAATGTAAATCGGCGAAGAACGACACCAATAAAAAGGAACAGTAGATCAGACGCTGCCATGGCCACCAGATAGCGAGTGCTGCATGTAGAAAGACCACACTTGCCTCGAGCTAAGATTACAATCAACGCCAGACTAACTGCAAGAGAGACAACGGAAAGAAATATGACATGAACATACTGATCAAGTATTCTCCATGTGCACAGAAATGAATATCCTGACAATCTGAACTATGAACGTAGTCAGCAATGAATCTAACCACCATGTTCCAGGATGGTTACCTACTGCGATTAGTGCTCCAACATTTGGTACGGACTCTCGTCACGTGTACACGACCATACACCACTGACCTCATCCATTCCCCTGTAAGTAATGGTAAGAAATACGGTTGCTGTTCCATGTAAAATGATGTTTCAAGAATCTGAACTACAGTCTCAAACTCTCTCCGCATGAATCATTTCTAATTTTAAAAGACAGAGTGAAGAATATTTTCGGAGAAACACGATCATTTTTGCGGTTGGCAGATGTTTGTTTGACATGCTTTTTAATTTACTCTGACTGGCTAGAGTTTCCCATAAGTTAACAACATCCACACAAGTGCACACGGGATCAGTCAAACAAAGAATGGAAGACAACTAACATGGAATTGATTGCAAACTTTCTGCATTTGGTTTTGGAGTCTCAACAGCGCATTTTGCCATCAAAAATGTGTATCTACACGGAGTGAATGACAGTATAGGGCACTGAGTCATATCACATTGCCCAGAAATGGATGCCCTCCATAATCGATACAGACACAGTGCATTGAAACCCTCCCCTGTGCACAGAAATGAACATCCTGACAATCTGAACTGTGAACGTAGCCAGCAATGAGTCTAACCACCATGTTCCAGGATTGTTACCCGCTGCAATTAGTGCTCCAACATTTGGCAAGACCATACACCATTGACCTCACCCATAAAAAAAAACGTAACAATACAGCATTGGTCATTGCTACTTTTCGGATTCGAAATCAGACATTTTGTCCGGTATAAAGCAAAGCTTCCTGCCTGATGTCCAGGCTCACACACCCAAGCTCCTCTTCTAGGCCACCACCTTGTAAACAAAGGTCACCCTTCCAGAATTTGGAGAACAAAATAGAGCTAGGAATCCCCAAATTTCAGCCTGTAATCTGCGGTGATATCACCAGACTTGCACCACAGCTTTGCATCACAGACTGTTTCTGTGGCTGGATCACAGAAACCCGATAGTGCTACACTGAAGAAAGTGGCCTTTCAGGCTATTGAATCTGGAGTGATTCTCCAAAGAACATCTCACCTAGATACCGACCCACATGGCTTGGTTTATATCACGGCAAAAATGTTCAGACTTCACAGACAGTTTGGAATTGAACCAAGGTATCTAGTGCGGTAAGACAGCATTGGTAAACACTGTACCATGGTGGCACTCTTAGATTCCCGTGGTTTCAGCTCAGTGAAGATGTGTGGGGTGGAGGGGAGTGGGCATGTGGAGACAAAGGACTAATGATCTTATCACTATATGGTTTATTCGGAAAAATTGTTAATGTTCTGGATAGCTGGGTCCGATATTCACTCTGGCCGATGGTGGAATTTCAAAGACTCGTATGATTACAATGTATTGGTTTTCAATTGTCAAGACAGAAAAACATTTTGTTCACTAATGTACTTCAGCAAAAGTGATCTCACATATTTACATGTATGTGACTCCAGACCCTCAAACATTTGGCCGACTCTTATCTGTCCTGCAGGCAATTAAGCAAGAGTGGTAAGCATTGGTCAAACCAGCGAAATCCACGCCCCTTCAGACTAACCTTGGGCACCCGCATGGGCCCCAGCGTTGCCTGCTTGTTCATTGAGTACGTGGATCAATTCATTATCCACAGCTACAGCGGGACCATTTCTCAGCTATTCGTCTGCGACACTGATGACTGCATCGGTGCTACCTCGTGTCCCCAGGACGAAGTTGAACAGTTCATCAAATTCACAAACACCTTCGACCCCGGTCTCAGGTTTATCTGGACCATTTCGGATATTTCCTGGAACTCTCCACATCCATTTGCAGTGGCCGACTCAGCACGGATATCTACTTGAAACCCACCAACTCTCACAGCTGACTGGACCATACCTCCTCCCACCCTGCTACTGAAAAAAGGCTGCTGGAGGACAATCATCTCAGCCGTCGTTGATCTCTGCAGGAATTCTTCAGGGTCTAACCTAGGACCCAAAATCTAAAATTGTCTTAACAATGTCCTTCTGATTAACATAATTTTCAATTTAGGGATGCCTTCTCGTGATGTCACAACCTTCAGCACCACGTATGACTCATTAGATATTGAAAAGGTCTGTGTCCATTTACAACGACATACCATCCACCTTCTTTTAATAAGTGACAACTACTATTCACAGTCAAAAACTGAAGCGCTGGAAATGCATACCAAATCAGGCAACATCTGAGGAGCAGTCAAATCGACATTTCGAACACCAGCTGTTCATCAACAATTTTGGGCGTTGGGTTTGATCCTCAGGAGAGTTGAAAGATAAATGGGAGTGGATGGGGTGGGAGAGAAGGTAGCAGGGAATGGGGTAGATAGATGAAGGTGGGCGTGATGGTGATAGGACGGAGTGGAGTTTGGAACCAATAGATGGGAAGGAACATTGACAAGGAGGACAGTTCAAGAGGGCGTTGCTGAGTTTGAGGCTTGGAGCTAAGATAATGTGCGGGGACGGGAGAAGAGAAGAGAAAACTGGTGAAACCGACATTGATGCCATGTGATTGGACAGTCCCAAGCTGGAAAAGGAGGCACTCTTCCTTCAGGCGTCGGGTGGCCAGAATTTGGCAATGGAGGAGGCATGTCCTTGGTGGAGTGGGAGGGGGAGTTGAAGTGTTCGGCCACAAGGCAATGGGGCATTTAGTGCGTGTGCCCCAGTGATGTTCTCTGAAACGTTCTGCAAATTAGTTTTCTGCCTTCCCAATGTCGGGGAGACCATAACGAGAGCAACAAACACAGAAGATGGCATGTCTGGAGGTGCAGGGAAAATCTCTGTCGGATATGAAAGAAACCTTCGGGGTTTTGGATGGAGGTATCTTCCTTCCCATCCACAATCTTCACTAACTTCATACAGGTCTATCGACAACAACTAGGTCAGGCTCGGCTGAGAACATTGATAGCGTATTTGACCTGGGATGGGATCGGAGTCTAATTTTATCCTCCCCTGAGGTCCATCCACAGTCATATTTCCATCAGAAGCCAACTTGAAGCGGGTGCAGTAAAGATTCTACATGGATGTTACCAGGACTGGAGTTGAGTTACAAGGAGAAGCTGGAGAGTCTGAGACTTTTTTCCCCTGGAGTTTAGGAGCTTGAGGGTTAATCTTATAGAGGTTTATAAAACCATGAGGGGCATAGATCAAGTGAATAGCAATGATCTTTTCCCTAGGGTTAGGGAATTCAAAAGTAGGCGGCATAATTTTAAAGTGAGAGGAGAAAGATTTAAAAGGGACCCATGTGTCAACTTTTTCACACAGAGAGTGGTTCCTATGTGGAATGAACCGCCGGAGGAAGTGGTAGATACAGGTACAGTTAGAACATCTAAAACACATTTGGACAGGTACGTGAATAGTCGAAAAGTGTGGCCTTGGAAAAGCACAGCAGGTGAGGCAGCATCCGAGGAGCAGGAGAGTCAATGTTTTGGGCATAAGCCCTTCAAAAGCTCACATTCCTGATGAAGGGCTTACACCCAAAACGGCAATTCTCCTGCTCCTCGGATGCTGCTTGACCTGCTGTACTTTGACAGCACCACACTCTCGACTCAGATCTGCAGCACATGCGGTCCTTACTTTCTCCTGTGCCAGGTATTTTCCAACCAGCACTGACGTTTACAATATAGTGTGGGAATGTTCAGATCAGTGTTATCATTACAGCATATATTTATAAACTTCAAAGTGCTAGCTGGCAACAAGTCCCTTCAAAATTACTTCAGTCCTATCTTAACATAATTTCAGTCACTTAACACCCACAAAACAACACGTAAATTTAATTTCCAATAAACAGCCTCGCCTTGATACAGTGATTCAATCAACGTAAAAAAGAATTTCATTCAAGCAGATAGAGCTGCACAAACTGAACTGCCTTGTGTGATGTTAATTCCGTGAATGGCCATCCTCAACCACCACAGGGTCGAATCCGAATATACTTCCCACAAAGTGAACGCAGGCGAGCAGTCTTTTCCACTCAACTCCGCCATCCAATCATCCAGAAGGCAAGGACGTTGTGACAATTGGCCCCCAGTGGCCCCCAAAATAGATCGTTACGGTAACATCACTGGTAAGCGAGCTCCACGATGGAAATTTCCCATCAACCACCACTCTCTATATTCTTTCAGCTAGCCATTTTCTGAGCCAAACTGCGAAATCACCTTCAATCACAAAACTCCGTATTTTGTGCAATAGCCTACTGTGTGGAAAACATCAAACGCCTTACTGATGTCCACATACACCACATTAACAACTTTACCATCATCCACCTGCTTTTGTCACCTTCTCGAAGAACTCAATAATTTTTGTGAGGCTCGAACTTCCTTTCACAAAACCATGTTGACTATCCCTCATCAAATTATTCAGTTCCAGATGATCACAAGTGTTATCTCTTATAACGATAACTAACACCTTAGCCACAACCGAAGTAAGGCTCACTGGCTTATAATTACCAGGGAGCCCCCGCATCACCTTCGTAAACAAGTTTCAGATTGGCTAACATATGTCAGTGAGATCGTGAACTGCATCGATATAACTACAGCAAGTCACATTATAACTGCTGGAATTCATGTTTCGATATAAAATCTCTGTCTATGGTGTAAATCATAATCACTATTTGAACCGACACCCCTTGTGCCAATCATTGCTGTGATGTCCCACATCATGAGGCAAACTGCATCATGCAAATCAGGTTTGACGAATTCATTTATCAATATGTTACTGAGGGACAACGTCTCAAATGGTGACGCTGATGACGTTTCCAACTCACTGAGATCCTAAATGCTGAATATCAAGACAAATGGAAGTCACAACAGCAGGGCTTACCTGAACTCCGTATGGTCAATTGTTCTTTATCCTGATTGGAGCCTGAGAGCAGCACAATAATATCAAATATCCAAAATGGTGCATCAGTCACCACAATAGAATATGTCTTTCATTGGCAAAAAAATCATATTGTTGCACCTCTAATTGTTCTGAGTCCTCTGGACCAGGTGCAATAACATAGATTTCACAAAGTTAACGGAGTGCTGCACTCCATGGTGTAAAAATGTGACCTCACAGATGATCTGCTTAAAATTATATGCAGTGGATTCATAAGAACGTAAGAACAAGGAGCAGGATTAGGCCGACTGGCCCTTGGCACCACTCGAAAAGATCATGGCTGATATTTTCGTCGACTCAGATCCACTTACCCATGCTCTCTCCGTATCCCTTAATTCCTTTAATGTTCAAAAAAACCTATCATAGCTATTACAAGCGTTTATTGAAGTAGCATTGACTACATCCCTGGGCAAGGGACTCCATAGATTAACAAACCGCTGGGTGAAGAAGTTCCTTCTGAATTCAGTCGTCTCCCTCTAAGTTTGAGGCTGTGCCCTCTTGCGCTAGTTCCACCCGCCAGGGGAAAGCTTTTCTCTATTTCTATCTTATCTATTTCCTTCATTATTATATATGTCACTATAGATTACCCTGATTCTTCTGAATTCCATTGAATACAATCCCAGTCTACTGAGTCTCGCCTCATAAGCCAATAAACTCAACTCCGGAATCAACCTCGTGAAGCTCTTCTGTTATCCCTCCAGTGCCAGTAAATCCATTCTCAAGCAAGGAGATCAAAACTGCACGCAGTACTCCAGGTGTGGCCTCATCAGGACCTAGTACAGATGTGATAATTCTTCTCTGCTTTTAGCCACAACTCCTTTCGCAATAAAGGAAAAAATTCCATTTACATTCCTAATTACTTGTTGTACCTGCAGATCAATCTTCTGTGATTCATGTACAAGGACAGTCAAGTCATTCTGCATAGCAGTATGCTGCGACATTTTACTATTCAATCTTCAAAATGTTAGTGCCAAGTGAATAACAACACTCGTGATAAATATTTAGCCAAATTGATAGCCCAAGACGAAATAATGACCTTCACTTAGACCATTATTGTTTGTGGGTGATCGAAGGATATCAGTGACTAAAGACTAGACGAGAAACATCCTATTGGACGTAGTTGTTTGATCCTCTGTGGGACAGCAGTTGCCATAATACTCCAGATCTCAGCGTTTGTGCTATTCGACTCTGCACCGAAATATTGTGCATTGATTTACAAATGGCGCAAGTCACATATCTTTTTGACAATCAAAAAATACACGTCATAATTGAGAAGCTGTGCTCAAGAATCGTCCCAGTGATCTGTCATCAGATATCACGGACTCACACACTCAATGTATGACAAAAACATACAGGATGGTCAAAGCCATACGTGCTGACGGTCGCTTAACATTCCATAACGACCAGCTCATCCCACCTGTTGCCCACATTGTATTTAGCTCCTATTTCGGACAAGCTGACTGAGCAAGATCCACCAACAAAATACCTTTACGCCAAGTACTAGGTCACCAAGAGTTAGGCTATTACAAACCCCTCTACCGATATAAGGACTTTAACACCCACAACAAGAATGGTCTTTCAAAATACTTTCGAGACCATCCAGAGCCTCAGTCAAACCTCATCATTCTGGTCTCAGTGTTAACCGATTCTTCACAGTACAGAGATATACACAATGCTGCACATTACTGAGAAGCCTCCTAATCGACCAACTATTCGCTATAATTTCAGCAAATGGGGACTCTGTTGTCTGGCATTGAGAATTGCCTTGCCAAATGGAAATAAAATAATTCTCCGTCATAGAATGGAAAGAAGTATGATTTTTATGGAGACATTTATACAATTTAATTTGTTACAAGACTTACCAGGGATACCAACAACGGCAAGGATTGTGTAGTATACTTTTTCAAACATTTGCAATGGAAAATACATTTTGTTGTTTGTGAAACAACTTCCGCACTCCTGCTGTCAGCAATCTGTCGGAATTGGAGAAGTCTCTCGAAATTGGAGCTGAAACAGATCCAGAGTCAGTGTTTTGTACTGTGTGGTATCTCCATTGGGAAACTGCGATTACATGTTCAAATGTTTCAAATCGTTTTGAGCAAACAGATTATGACAACAGGTTTACTTTAATGACATGATGTCATTGAGATTTATGTCTGTAATTGAATACCCCAAAGACTGAATTAGCCTGATCCTTAATATCGTGAATGTTAATGTTAATTTAAATTCAAACAACAAGACTGACTTTATTTCACACACACCAGTTCCAACAAGTTCGAAAGATCTTTTGTTATTCTTTTCAGATTTGTCATTAATTTTACTGAGATTAATCAGTAATTCAAAACCTCATATTATCGAGATCGTTGAGAGTTTTTCTACTGCACTCTGTTATACCACTGCTTTTCCAGTTATTTCAGTTTTACAACGCCTTTGATAAATTTATTCTGTGAATGAGAGCTCTAAAACAGAACTGAAGCTGATGGAACTTACACTCGCAAGATTTGCTCACAACACAAAGAAAAAAATAACAAAACTAATGCAGGACATTTAATTCAGAATTATGTCAATGGAAAAAAAAAGAGGGGCTTTGACCCATGGTGTTTCTCCCACCAATATTACACCTATTATGCATTAGCCCACTTTCCAGCATTTGATTCCCTGTCTTGTATGGTATGATGCTTTAGATCCTCCAGATTAACGGCCTGGGCTTCTTCTTAGTGAGTTACAAGAGAGAGGATATGGGGTTGGGGAGTGGGACAGAGCAGGAATGAGTAATGGAGCAGAGATTGGGAACACTGCTTTAATTCTTCCCAATCTTTACTGAAGTTAATTAGTTAGCATCAAGATAATTAGAAACCACGGTGGACCACAAGACTATTTCCAGGGGCAATGGGGTATAAGTAGAAAGCAGGAACAGTGGGAACACTGGTGGCTTGGAGAAACAATTTTGACACGATAGGCTCCGCCAGTGAGACATTTCAGCCATGAGTTTATATTGCAGAAGGTTCACAGGATATTTGAAAGACGGTTTCAAAATCATGAGGGTCCTATTGAGAGCAGATAATGAGAAAGTGTTCCCTCACCGAGTAGCAATGAGAATGCGAGTGTAGATTTCAAATACATTACAACAGAATGAAATGTGATGTAATAAAGAAACTTCTCACAGTCAGTAATTAGGTCTAGAAAGCATCGTGTGGAACTGTATTTTAGGCATGCTAAGTCAAGGATGTTATTTTATTCTTTGATTCGAAGCAAGATGCAGGATCATAAGGAGAGTTCACGGAAATGGCACAAAATCAGAAAGCATATTCGGCAAATCGTGCTGACACAATGGGTTGAGTGGCATCCTTCTGTGGTTTAAGAATTGCTCATGATTGCTTATCGAAGCTCCACACAGTCAGTTGTCAACCTGTGACTAATGTGTGATCTTCTGTCCGATTGTTCATCCATGATCAACTTCATGGTTTGTGATGACGTGTGTCTATAGTGAATGATAAAATATGTTGCTGTCTCCAGATGCATATCTTTGTTTTAAAAATGTTTCCGAAAGAATTATCCAAAGCAGAATTTGGATTTCGGGAACAGGAGGAGGGGGAATGTAGGTTAATGACTCATAACTCTGAAGGCAAAAGAAAGGCAAAATGTTGAACAGGAACTGGAATTGACTGGTGGAATTTGTATTCGATATATACAGAGTGGAATTATCTAAATCATTATTCAAGTAGATTATAACGAGTGGATTTGCTGATGGATATCTTAAATCATACATCAGGCTGAGATCTGACAAACACTCTTTTACGTAATAATATAACAAAATCAAGTAAAACAAAGTCAGAATCCAATTAACTCATTTCAACATCATTAAGTAAGCACATTCAACATCCAGTCAACGGAATGAAATGTAGCATCGCATGAAAATTTCATGACAATATCTAACGTTACTGTCGTCAACAAAATTAAGAAATTAAACTAACAAAAACAATCATACTAAGAACGTTATGTATACGGAGAGTATATTCAATTAATTCATAATTATATGTTAGCATATTTTATCACGTTTGTTAATATTTAGAACATGTTAAAATTTGTTGTCAATAATAAAACCCACAGATAGTGGGTGTCACTGAAATTAAACATTGTTTATACCTTACTGATGAAGAGACGTTACATGTTTTATGTAATCCAGCCACACAGAATGCCTATCTGATTAGAAAAGGCGATACACTGAGCAACTGCATCGTCACTGCCACTTTAGTTTTTGTCAAAAACCTAATTTAATTCGATAATCAGTTTTAACAAAAATCAATTGGAACCAAACGAAACTCACCACAGAATCTGAATTTCACTTAATTCATGCATTTGTCACAAGAAAACAAAGTGAAGAAATAGTAAGAATGGTCAATTTTCTGACGTGCTGTCACCGTCACCATTGTCACATGGCCCCAGTATTCATGATAGTCGCACAGTGTTACATTCCCTGGACTGGTCACATAATTGTGGATCTGCACAAAACAAATAAAGTTCTGTCATTATTTTAGGTATGCGCAACCACAGGCAAAATAAAGTCATGATTAATCTTGAATGCATTATGGCTACTGATCATACTCGATAAATTATTATATTGTTTTATACATCTTCAAGTAACACATGAGTTGATTCTCAAAACTACAAAGTGGTGTATCAATAATTATCACCGTTTAAAATATTAATCACTGATATTTGCATAATACACTACACAACTAACAATGCATTGCAAGGTAAGATGGTTCGTAGAAGTAAAACCTGACTCGTTTCAAACAATGAGGGCTTAGTGTTTTTGTATTGAGGTCAAATTCCAGTCTCACCCCGCCACTGCGTGATCACAGTGATGAAGACCATTACAGAAGCCTCATTCATTCTCTGTTCCATACTCTGGGTCTCAAATTTCATGCAAAATGCATATTTCGTACTTGTTGTGTTTGGAATTATTGCCATAGTTAACACAATGCAATTAGCAGAGATTTCCCGGGAAGTCAGACATGATAAGCACATAATTGGCAGAACTGTCAGCAGCACGTATGACATGCCAAAAATATTGTCAAAGATATCACCCAGTTTGCTAGTGTAAATGATATAATTAATCTTTAGTCGTTTGTAAGCGATAGCGTGACGTCTGCTTCAGATCACAGACAGTATAACCGGTTTTAACACTCGTGTTGACCGTCAGATATGATGTTAAAAATCACACAACGCCACGTTATCGTCCATTAGGTTTAATTGGAAGCACACTAGTTTTTGGAGCGCTGCTCCTTCATCAGGGGATAGCGGAGGACACAATCCTAAGGCACAGAATTTATAGCAAAAATGTACAGTGTGATGTAACTGAAATTATACATTGAAAAATACCTTCATTGTCTGTTGAGTCTTTCATCTGTTCGAATGCCATGATAATTTCACTTATTTCATGTATAAATCACAAAACCTTATTTCAAAAGTTGCATTCTCAGCTCAGCTGTAACAATGTGTGAAAGCTTGACAATATGTTGAAGGTGTAAGCCCCCTGTGTGCTACGTCTATGCCATGATGTTTAGAGTGATTCTAATCTAAAAATTGAGATAACACAGTTTTACATGAATTCATGCAGTTTTTGAGCAAAATACAACGTAACTCTGCAAGTACACATTCACCCCACAAAATGTTTGTGTGCATGTGGGTCCTTGTCTGTCTGTCAGTGTGTGTCTGTCTGGGCTGGGGTTGTGAGTGTGGGAGAGAGTTTATGTGTGTTTGTAGTGAGTGTAGTGTGTCTTCAGTCTGTGAGGGGGTGCATGTGTGAGTGTGGGTGTGTGTGTGCGTATCTGGAGTGGCTGTTTCTGACTGTCTGTGAGAGAGAGTGGATATGTGTGTGCGTGAGTGTAGGGTAGTCTAAGTCTCTGAGAGGATGCCTGTGTGAGTGTGGGAGTGTGTATGTCTGCAAGGGTGTGTGTGGGTGTCTGTTTGCGTGCCTGTGTGTATCTGTGTCCGTGTGTATGTGTGTATAGAAGTGCCTGTGAGTGTGTGCGTGTGTAGGAGTGTCTGTATGTGTATAGTGCAATGGTGGTCACCTATAATGTGACATGAACCCAAGGTCCCGGTTGAGGCCCTCCCTTTGCGTACCGAACTGAGCTATCAGCCTCTGCTCGGCCACTTTTCGCTGCTGCCTGTCCCGAAGACCGCCTTGGAGGATGGTCACCCGAGGTAGAATGTGCTGGATCACTGAAGTGTTCCACAACTGGGAGGGAGCACTCCTGTCTGTTGACTGTTGTGCAGTGCCCATTCATCTGTTGCCGTAGCCTTAACTCGGTTTCCCCATGTGCCATGCCTCAGGGCATCCTTGCCTGCAACGTGTAAGATATAGAACATTGGATGAGCCACATGACTACGTGTTTTATACAAGGTGGGAGGTGTCCCCACGTGTAATGGTCGAATCTAGGTCCACACTCTGACACGGCTTGCAGTGCCTACAACGATCGGGTTGTATGGAGTTGTCCTGAGAACCGGGCAGTTTGCTGAGAACAATGATTTATTTGAGGTTTGGCGGTTGTTTCAAGACAAGTGGTGGAGGTGTGGGGAAGGTCTTGGCGAGATGATCTGGCTTATTGATAATATGTTGCAGGTCACAACGAACATGGCGTAGTTTTTCAGTTCCTGAGAAATACTGAACAAGGAAGGGTACCCTGTCGGTTGCAGCACGTGTCTGTCTCCTGAGGATCATCACAGTTCCTTGCTTTGTAACGTCGGAACTGGCGGTCGATGAGTTGGGCATCGTACCCCGTTCTTGTGAGGGCATCCCTGAGTACTTCCAGGTGCCCGTCACCTTCTGTTTTCTGATTTACACATGAAAGAAGCTAAACTATCATGGTATTCGAACAGATGAAAGACTCAACAGACAATCAAGTTATTTCTCAATGTATAATATCAGTTACATCACTGAAAATGTTTGCTATAAATTCTGTGCCTGAGGATTTAGTCCTATACCATCACCTGATGAAGGAGTGGCGCTCCGAAAGCTAGTATGCTTCCAATTAAACCGATTGAAATATAATCTGGTGTTGTGTGATTTTTAACTTTGTGCACCCCAGTCCAACACTGGAATCTCCAAATCATGTCAGATACGCTTGAATTGTCCCCTTGAGCAGTTTTTGAAAGAGTCCTGCCCTGGTTCCTGTCGCTGTGGTCTCTTTCACAGTAATAGATGGCAATGTTTTCCATCTTCAGGCTCTTATGTGCAGCCCGAAGAAATTGTTTGAAGTGCCTTTGGACGCAGTAAATCGATTCTTAATCCCTTGGTCACAGTATGTATTGGATGATTTATAATAGCTAACCTGTCCGGAAATCTGTCAGACTCAACTCATCCGATAGCGGCCAAGATTGAATCCGCTGATTTTGCAGGTCACTTTCAGGGTGCCTCCGGGACGGCAATTGTGCTGCCTCTGGTTGGGTCAAAATAACCTTCGACTGGGCCCCTTTAAAACGAAAACAAAGAGAAAAAGATCAGTACTGCTGATGAAATTATGGGTGAGTCGACTAACATTGAGACAGTAACAAATAGAGACATGAAAAAAAATCACGCCGTAAGAAAGCCAGTAACAAATTGCAAAAAAAAAAAATTATCGACATAATCGTTCCAATAACTTGTGGAGAAAGGTTCTGTTAAGATCTTTCTAAACAAACCAGATTCAGAAGTGTTGACTTACGGTCCAGTGACTAGGGATCATATGGCCACCAGAAGGGGCGAGCTTACATGCTCCGCTTGCTAGTATCCGACTGGAGGCTGAGACCGGATATTCTTATCACCTTGCACAGTCTTAACAGATGGCGCCATGCATTTAAAAGAGGTTATCCTTAAAAGTTGATGTACATTCATTTCGTGATATTGATTTGCTGAATAGCTTGTTTGGAAGCGTTTTTTTAACTGTGAAAGTAAAATTGTCAGCTTGAGGTGTACTTCAAATGATAGTTTCAAATATATTGCTTAAAATAACAAAACGCATTCAATTGGAAGTTAGGTCACTTTATTTCTACATTCATTCACAAGCAGATAAAATTAAAATCAAAGTTAAATGATATTATTGGCCAATATTTTTTTAAAAACGTTTTTTTTCTGGCCACTCGAAGTCTCTGTCACCCCACGTAATAACACATAATTCTTATTAGATGTTTCTATGTTTAATGTAGGCAACTGAACGCAGAGTGTGTCCAAAGTGATTAATTATAGAATTTCCATTTAGAAATTAACTACTTGTAATTCTATATTCAACCATAAGCAGAAAAAAGCTTTTAAAAAGGCGTTTAATAACATTATCAGGCAATACAATTGCTGACTTTATGTTTTCTGACACTCACATTTTGCCTTCGCATTACAAAATAACATATAATTTCGAAAGGGCATTTCTAAATTCAATTCAAGTAAACTAATATGGAGCATGTCCAAAGTGAGTATGTTCAGAATGTGGGTGAATATCCCTAAACAGTTTGAACCCGGAGAGTAGAAGAACCACTTTACATTGCAGAATGTCTCTTCTGGTATCTTTGTCAAATTGCTCTGACCATAATGTAATCATCTGAAAATGCATAGTAGAGGAAAGCTATGTGTCTGAATTAAAATAATGTGAACTGACAGTGATATGTAACAATCAGACAAAGTTTTGAAAGAGAATCTCATAAACTATAGCAGGTCGCTCAATAATTTAAAAATAAGCCTTAACATCCAAACCATTGAAGATAACTGTGTGGTGCGTCAGAAGTGTCTGGTAATTTCAGAACATTGCAATAATAGTTGGCACGGGTTTATGTCCGAAACAGCAAATTTCTCTTTCCATAGATGAATATGACATGGACTGTTAACTACTACAATTCAACAAAAGTTTCACGTTCGCTACACCGGTCCTAAACATGTGCAAAGTGCCCACTCAGTTTTCATGAGATGCATTAGTCAGAGAGTTAGATTACTTACAGTGTGGAAACAGGCCCTTCGGTCCAACAAGTCCACACCTACCTGCCGAAGTGCAACCCACGCAAACCCATTCCCCGAACACGACGGGCAATTTAGCATGGCCAATTCACCTAAGCTGCACATGTTTGGACTGTGGGAGGAAACGGACGCACCCGGAGGAAACCCACGCAGACACGGGGAGAACGTGCAAACTCCACACAGACATTCACCTGAGGCAGGAATTAAACCCAGGTCTCCAGTGCTGTGATGCAGAAGTGTTAACCACTGTGCCACCGTGCCGCCCACTCAAATGTAATCGCCAATTATTCAGTGATTGGTGCAACAAGTTCAGTGAGTTGGAGCCAATTCAAGTTCACCATTTTACTTTGAGATGATAACAAAAGTTACAGCAATGTGGAAGTTTGAATCCATTTACTTCTTATTCAAAAGCTCTAAAGGTACTCGATGAACAGGCTTAACTAACTAGCATGACCTATAGCTGGAAATAATAGACATTTCTGGTGCGCAGCCAATTTTATGTTTTCTTGTCGTCGCACAATAAACGCTGTATTCTGTAACATTCCTTGTTATAGAAGAAATGCCAAGTCAAATGTGTGCATTGTGGCTGCATGGGAAAATCTATTTTGTGTGTTTAGATTTTATTTTATTTGATTCAAACACTTTTGAATCTACCAGACACAATATTTAGCTGCAATTCAGCCGGATGCAGAAATGATTCTCGTGTACCCATTTGCCTGAAGCATCTGGAGTTCTGTGCAGTAGATCAAAGACATCTTGTCTCCTGTTGATCGCTTGTTAGAACAACAGCTTCAACCCATAATCAAACTGCTGCCTCTGCGTAAACAAAACTACTCAGCAACAATGCTGGAGAAAACAGTATTTTTTTATATGCGCAATTTGCAGACCTACTGACTTCTCTCATTAAAGGAGATATTCGTAGAGTGTCAGACACGATCTAAAACCAATTCACTCGAGAATCACTACAGCGATGTATAATAAAGATAAAAATGGATAGAGAGTTCGTCATTTAGAGATACAACATTGAAACAGACCTTTCGGTCCAACCAGGCCATACCAGACATAATCCAAAACATAATTTATCCCACCTGTGTGCGCTTAACCCCATGCCTTCCCAAATATTTCTTATTCATGTACTTGCAAAAATGTCTTTTGATCAATTTTACAGTACCCCTGTCCATCTCTTCCTCTGTACATTCATTCAACAAACGAAATATTCTCTGTGGAAATGTTACATCTGATATCCTCTTAACTTTATTTCTGCTCTAAATTTAAAAATATGTTCCCTACTAAAAGTAGGAGTAACGGCAACTGGAAAGAAAATACGACATTCACACATCAAATCACTGAATAATTGGTGATTACATTCGAGTCAGAATGAAAGTATGTTCGAATGAGTCTGGGAGATTCCTGCTAAGACTGGAAGAATGCAGCAATAATGAAATTCTAACTTGCCCAGAGTTGTTCATGATGGAGAAGAGGAGGTTAACGGTCATTATCTTCGTGAGAAGCACAAAAATGCCATGTCTGGATAAAGTAGATGGGAAGAAATCTCTTGCTCTTGACGGGGAAGTTCGCTGAATGAAGTATTTAGATATAATTGATTGACAGCAAAATGACAGGGAAGATTCAGGAAACTCAGTCCTTGAAAGAATAATAGATGAAGGAAAACAAAAATCATTTAAGATGTGCTTGGCTACATACTTCAAGTGTGAGAACCTGGGGGGTTACGGACAATAAAATGGGTGTTAGCAGGAATGCTCCTGTTTTCAGGTGACACGTGACCGACGGGCAATGTACTCTCTCTCTTGTCATGAAAACTTTCTCTTACGTGGTGTCTAAATCCATCAATCCTACTTTATCTAATTCAGAAGCTCTAATTCCCATTGTTCCAAAACAACATTTTCCAAACTTTCGTTTTAATGGCGTCACATATTAATACACTCCAATCAGTAATCTGTTTGGTAACGTGGAAATTTAATAAATGGTCCAAGACGATTCCTGGGAAAAATCCCTTTATTAAACTCAGGTCAGCAATATACGTTAATGAAGTGAAAGTCACACACCTTGCTTCATCAGAAATCAGTCAGATTCATCTCCAGTCAGACACAACTTAAAATTCAGGACATTGCACAGTGATAGGTGCAAAACATCTGGATTTTAAAAATCCACCGAGGACTTTCTCAGAACATCTTGTGTTAACCAACATGCTTGTTTTCTTTGTGCCGGCTAACACGTGAGAGGTTAATATGATTGTTGCAAACAGCTGCACTTCAAGTGTTATTTGAAAACGGCCTTCACAACAAACATGCGAGCAAATTTTAGAATCATGGATCAAGAAGCAGATTTTTTTCGACTCAAGGAAGATCCATTTTGACGGCTTGAAGAGGTAAGTGATTGAACCAGTGATTGCTTTCATTTATGTTTTGACTCAGACATTGGAGTACGGTGCAAGAATGCACTATTTGTTATATTATGAAACGAGCAACCACTGCGAACCAGTAAGAAAATGGTTCAGAATTTAATAAGCTTCCAACGAGAATCGTGAAATGGGCTGGAGAGTGACACAAGAAATTTAACACAGGTATCTTTGAAATGATTAAGTTAGCGAGGAAAAATGTCGAGACACAAATTCACGTGTCTGCATTCCAAAACATCACACATTACTATTCTAATTTATTCAAAAATGTAAGTGTCTTTATTTATTTATACGTAATTACCCTGTCTTGTATCTTGGTTAAAATAGTTGGTTTATTTATTTCACTTGACTATATATATTATACGCTGCACTTTGTCTCAGTGGTAACCTAAAGCGGGCTGGTGTCAGTTTATATCACTTTATGTGCTTTTTCAGCAGTCGAGAGTGTGGTGCTGCAAAGGTGCTGCTGGTCAGGTAGCATCCGAGTAGCAGGAGACTCGCTGTATCTGGAAAAAGCCCTTCATTAGGAATGAGGATGTGAGCCGAGGGGTTGGAGAGATGACCAGGGTGAAGGTAGCTGAGAGTGCGATAGGTAGACGAAGGGAGCGGTAATTGTGATGGATCGGAGAGGAGAGTGGAGATTATTCGTAGGAAGGAAGTTGGACAGGTAGGTCAGGTCATGAGTGCAGTACCGAGTTGAAAGTTTGGAACTGGGATAAAGTGGAGTGAGGGGAATTATGGAAACTGTTGAAATCCACATTTATACCATGTAGTTGCAGGTTCCTGTGGCTGAAGATAAGGCATTCTTCCACAAGGCGTCGGGTGATTCAGGAGTGCGCAGGACATGCAGAGTGGAATGGGAAGTGCAATCGAATCTCTCCACTCTGTCTGCATTATGTCAAAATGTTCTGTTACTGCTTAAATTGAAAAAATCCTGTTAAATCTTCCCAAATTCATTGTCGGTTATTTTGTACTTATTCATTGTAAATGAACAGGAGCATAAAATAATCTATTCAGTCTGGGTCTTAGCAACACATTGCAATTTTATAGAAGCGCGAGGGCCGTGACTGGAGAAACCAATGTTGAAATCTGCTGCTTGAAGTAAATTATGAATAAGAAGATTAAACACCAGAAGCTGGCTGGAAGAAATGTCAATATCTCAAATTTTAATAGTGTTTGAAACTTTGTAAAAGTATGGATTTTTAGTAATAGTTTCTGAAAGAATCAATAAAATAATTAACAGTTAGAAAGAACTATTGCAAAGAGAGAAGATTTTAAAGTTTGAAACTATAGTGTTGTGTTTTATATGAATTCAGTGAGGTACAGAAAAGGTTATCTCTCCGAATATTGATTCTGTTAATCTAACACATTGACATACCAGTTTGTACAAAAGAATGTATTCTTAGCCTTTATTTTGTTTACGGGAATCTAGGAAATACATCAAATAGAATGTATTCGGCTGGGGAGGTGATAGATTCAGAAAACATAAGCTAAAGCTGGCAACATAGAAAAAAAAAACATTCCACGTCTTTGGCTCTCGACGTTGTGCTGACCTTTGAAACCAACCCGAAGCCCATCTAACCTGCACTATTTCATTTTCGTCCATATGTCTACCAATTACAATTTCATTGCCCTTTAGTTGTTGAGTCCTGTAATGTTGCATGCAATGCTTTCCACATAGATCTAAAGAGTTAGCTAAAGTACAAGTTTATAGACATTAAAAGATGCATTCGATGTGTTCCAGGCTTTAGAGAATCGATTGAGTTTGTTACATGGTACATAGATCCGTTTAATGACGTACTGGAACTGGACCGTGGAACAGAAGTCGATCTGTGAGCGTCGTTTTGATAAATGTCACTTCAATGTGATCGTACACCACCCCACGTTCTCTGTGTCTTCACCTAGGCCAAACTGCCAGATGTTTCCTCCTGATTGTGTCCCCTGGATTTATTTTCTGATCAGAAGTGTGTTTTGTGGATTGCTGTTTGCACACAGAAACAGGAAGTTCTGTATTAGCTGAGAATGTCACACCAGGCGTGTTTTCCTGTTATCAGCACAAATATTCTTCCTGCCTGTCAGGGTAAATACTCCCTGACAGCGTCAAGAACGAACGACCAGATTTCTATTGGCAACAACGCTGCATTCGATTCCATTCCCATTTTACAGAATGAAGCAATCTATCCAACAGATAATTTAAATTGTAATAATTTAAATTAAGATGTCAACGAGATAATGTGAGAGTTATAATCAGGCAAAGGGAACTACATGACAATAAGTATTTTCACTCATACACCTATGTTTAAACGTAGAAAGCTTTAGGGAACTTGAGCGCTATCTCTGGTAAAAGGCAACGAGAGGTTGCATCAGAAAGAACAAGGCTTACTGCCTGGATTTTACTCTGTTGATATTTTTCTATTGTCTTTTTTTCTTCAATTCATGCAAGATATCAAGAAGAGACTTAGGACTTGAGTAAGTGTGTTCGTCAAGTTCCTGAGAGAAAGGAAAGAGATTTAATGGTTCAGTAGCTCCAGTGTTACGCCATGAGGTTGGATTAAATAATGACCCATGTAATGGCGATCGCCTTATGAATTTTCTGTTTGTTCTGAGGTCACAAGCAGAGCCCCCAATATTAATACTATTAAATTAAACAAGGACAATTATGAAGAAGTGAAAGCAGAACTAATTAAAGTGAGTGAGTAAATAATTTAATGGAAGAATTAATAACGGCGTTGTAACAGACGTTTGAGTAGATACTACAGCATATACTGCCGAGGTAGTTTCTGCAGAGTGAAAAAATCCTCTGCGGTCACAATACACAGTTCAAAGAGAATAATAGCATCACGGAATATGAATCTATGTAATTGCACACTGACAGGTGATAGGTCAGCAGATTGAATAGTTTTAGAAAAGTTGATGAATAAAAGTCTTGAATTGGGGCACAGCCGATTTTATTGAGAAAAAAACTGAATGTAATCAAAGTGGTGTGGGAGTAAATACTTGAAGGAGACTTGCATCAGAGCACTGGGAGTATTTCCAATGAGAAATAATAAATTGTGCAGGCGATAACATCCCCCACGTGTGAACACTTTTAGCACATATTCTGAAGGTTACTACATATTAAGGAATATAAAGAATTATGAAAGGCAAAAATCTAAGTTTACAACACTATACCAGAAACATATATAGGTTGCTTAAAAATGAATTAGGAAAGCCAAGGGGGTGCCTTGTTTAAAAACAAGTTTAATTGAAGAAATTTAAATTTGAGTATACAATTAGCAAGAACGTAATGGGGGCAAAATTGGGACCCATGTTGAAACTAAACAGCCAGACATCATAGTGCTGGATCGTTTTGGTTATTTTTTGATATATTAGTTCACATCTGTATTTATGAGATAGACTGATAGAGATATATAAATCAAGTAATTCAGTTGTGATCCTTCAAGAAGTTTCAATTGAAATTTTTAAAAAAATGTTATAGCCGTTTTATTGAGCATGAAATTGCAAAAGCTACTCGTCCTGGTAAAGTAGGCAAGATGATAGATTGTAGAGGTCATCATATCAATTTTCAAATCATGCCTGTACAAAGGGTAAATGCCAGACTACTAGACGTCAGCTATAGTGACGATTGGACAATTATTCAGGTATTACTGGCAGGAGCAATTAATAAGCTACACTGAGTTCAGTATCGGTGCCAGCAAAATGAATGGGAAAAATACATATCAGAGACAGCATTCGGTAAAAGGTGGAATTGCCAGGTGTAACCATTAATATTCAACACGGATTTGGTGGCAGTGATATCATATCGAGTATGCCTGATGCAGATTTCCGAGTAGGCAATGAGGTTTGTGGATGAGGATAAACAATGGATGCAATACTTCATGATTTCAATCAGGTTTTTGAAAAAGTCTTGCATCTTCAACAAGTTAAGAGCAGAGGGGATACGGTGCAGTTTGGGAAAGGCATCTGAAGTATATTTCGTGGCAGATAGCAAACAAAAATGGTCGAAGGTACACTTAATAAAGAAACCTCGTACCCAGTGACTTAGTTCACGACTTTGGTGTTGGGTCCTTTGCTGTTTACAGTGTACATTAACGATCTCGTCAGGAAAGTAGCATTTTTGATCAGTTAATTCAAAGATGAGGCGAAAGATGTATGGCTCTGTCGTTAACTAGGAGAAAAGCCTTAGAATGCAGCATGATATCGATGACCTTTCGTATTAGGCAGAAGAACTGAAAATAAATTATTTTCTAGGAGCCTGTGACGTGAAGCATTTTCAAGGAGGATCGTTTCTAGAGAATATGTGACGCATGGTTGGAACCTACAAACTGCAAAGGATAAACAATCTCTTGCTTTGCATCATATAGAGAGGCGATGGTCTGGAAATTTTTTCGCTAGAGGATTTTTTTCTGGAAAATCTGTTCTAAGCTGCACAGTGCTACTACATCAAGCTGTGAACTATGGTAGATAATTAAACAAGTCATCAGAGAACTAGGCTGCATAGATCTTACCATCCTCTATGATTGAGAGCACAACACATAAATGAAGAAGTTAAGAATAAAACATTTGTAATAACCTTCATTCTGAAGTATCAATTGTGTGATCCATCTCGGGCTCCTCCGGTCACTAACATGAAATATACCTGTCTTCAGCCAATCTGATTCTGTCCACATGAAGTCAAGACACTCTAGGAGGGCACTAGTTACCACAAATGTTCTGGAGACTGACAAGATTCTGCCAATAATATTGACAGCTTGTGCTCATCAAGACACTGACATCGATCTGATAAAATGCAGAATAGTCTATGCATGTCCTGTGCACAAACAATAGGACAAACTGACCTGGTGAGTTTCTGACCTATCCGTTGATTCTCATTCATGAGTTAGGCGTGGGAAGATACGGTCAACAGAACGATAAAGCAGCACTGGCTCAGCAATAACTTGGGCACTGACGCACAATGTGGTTTATGCAAGGTCCACTCAGCTCCAGAACGAATTGCAGACTTGATTTAAACATTGACAACAAAACTGTGTTCCAGAAGTGAGGGAATAGTGAAAGCCCTTGACATTGAGGTCACGGTTATCTGCGTGCGGTATTTTAGAGCCCTAGCAAAACGATAATCAATGGGTTTTTGGTGGCAAACTCTTCGTTGCCTGGTGTCATACCTCTCATATTGGAAGGTGTTTCTCGTTTTGGAGGTGAGTCATCTCAGTCAAAGGACATCTCTGTTGGATTTCCGAAAGCAAGAGTTCCAGGACCACCCAATCTTAGCTCCATCATCAATGACATTCCCTCCATCATAACATCAGAAGAGAAATGTGCACCGATCATAGTTTCATTTGGGACTACTTGCACACAAAAGCAGTCCATTTTCAAGTTGAACAAGTTCTAGACAGGATGCAGACTTAGGATGAGAAGTAAGTGAGGACTGAAGACGCTGGAGATCAGACCGGAAAAATGTGTTGCTGGAAAAGCACAGCAGGTCAGGCAGCATCCAAGGAGCAGGAGAATCGACGTTTCTGAAGAAGGGCTGCGCTTTTCCGGCAACACATTTTTTAGGCTGAGAAGTGGCAAGTAGCATTCATTTCAGAAAAATACCAGAAAATGATAATCAAAATAAGAAAGAACTGAAATAAAACCCCTCAAAATTCAATCGTGCTCCCATCACTCAATCGTCCACTATCAACATTATGCGTCTTAAAATAACCAGAAACTGAACTGGATACTTCATATAAATGCAATGCTATAACAGCAGGCCACAGGCGAGAAACACTGCAGCGTTGAACTCACCCACCTGACTTCAATAGCCAATTAACTCTCGAAAAGGCTGACATCAGTAGTGTGATCGCATACTCCTTCATTTGACTGGTGCAGCTACAATTTCACTCAACAAGCTTTCAATCTTCCAGCACCCTGCTCGGTGAGCAGCAGATTCACAAATATCAATTTCCTCCAAATCTGCCACTCAGTACCTGCGGTATTCAAGGCCGACAATACACACAGCTGTCATGACGCATGACTTTAGACAGCGCATTTCCCATTCGCACCTCCATCTCGACGGATAAGAGCAGCATGGGAACAGCATCACCTGAAAGCTCTTCTTCAATCTACACGCCATTATTTTTTTAAATTGCAAGCAAGAATTCAAAAACTGCCAAGTACTGTCGTGTCTGGAAATCTGAAACAGAAAGATAATGAAAATGTGGGACCTAAAACACAGTTCAGTCACATTGTACAGGTAGAGAATTGGTATCGACTTTAGATTAATGATTGCATGCAAAATTCCCCTATTATTGCTGTAAACTCAAAGGGAATTCCTGATGAAAGGATTTTGCCCGAAACGTTGATTCTCCTGCTCACAGGATTCTGCCTGAATCGCTGTGCTTTTCCAGCACCACGCTCTCCATTCTAATCCCCAACATCTGCAGTCCTCACTTTTGCCTCGAATGAGAACATTCCCAGTATTGCATTTTTTTTACCTTTAATCATGATGTAAAATATCAGAATGATTGCATGTCGATGTGTGACAGCTTTCTGTGTCTGCTTACTGTATTGCCAACATCACAATCGCAGTAGTAATATCACTGGACCAGTATTTCCGATATCCAGTTTGATATTGAGTGGACATGTGTTGTTATTCAACCGTTTTCCGCGGAGGAAATTTGAATTCAAAGCGATCCTGGAATGAAAAAGCCAAATGTGATGTTACCACAGTCAATGGAAAAGTACAAAAACAGCTGGTTCAGGAATGACCATTGGGGGAAAAATAACATATGTTGCCGATAGCTAGTCCGGCCTACATGTTACTCCAGACCCACCACAGAGTAATTGTGTCTATTCTGAAGTGAGCTTCGCAATTACCAAAATGGGAAATTGGATAGGGATTCGTTGTATGGAAGAATAGAAGAAAATGCAAGAGTGACTAACCCTCGCAACAATTATATGAACTAAATGAAATTGCTGTGGCATTTCCTGATGACTTTTCAAATATTTGATGTCAGTATTCCAAAACGCATTTTGAGTTATGTTGCACCATCAGATATTTTCCTGTCGAACCGGACTACAAGCTTAATCAATAGGACATTCAGAGTAAATCCAGTTGGATAGAAATAATTAATTGCAGAATTTCAGAACTGAATTCTTAATCGAAATTAAACTTTAAAATTGCTCTTATCATTCCCAATTAAATAACATATATTCCAATTGATTTTCATTAAATTTTTATTCACTTCTGGCAAATGTCAACATTCTTAAAATAAACTTGCTTTGGTTTAAAACGAAGTAATAAATAACTTCGTTCATCTGCCTTTGCTGCCATCAACTCTTCCTTGAAACCAACGAAACGTTTATGCAAATAAACACAGAAATAGAACTCTCAATAGGTTATAGATCAAGAAAACATCAAATGATATTTGTAAAATCAAAATGATATGAATTTTCATTTTTAGTCAGAAAAATTGTAATTCCGAAATATAGCAGTCCATCCCACATTTCTGTCCGTCTCTCTTTCTCTCTTTCCCTTCTCCTTTCTCCCTTCTTCTTAAATGTCTCATTCCGTATTTTGCCTCTCCACCACCAGACCATATTTGCTCAACAATATGAAGTTAAAGCCTCACCAACATATCATCTCAGCAACACACATTATTTCCAGAGAGATTTGAATCAGCACAGCCAGATTTTCTCCAAACCTTGTCTGAGTATTAAGTGATCTGGAAGCGTTTGATAGCAAGCCACGCAAGGATTTTTTGCTCAGCATTTAACGTGCAGTGTTATTGAAGCTGTGCGACTTCATCGTGATCGTGTTGAAAGGGCTTTTTCTTGTATTTCACCAGTATTATTCTGGTGTTGTGTGATTTTTAACTTTGTACACCCCAGTCCAACACAGGCAACTCCAAATCATGAGTATTATTCTGGACTGCGTAATTTTTGATGTGTAAGTGTAATGCATATTTACTCGATTATTAAACTTTACTACAAATCAGGGAATGATTAATATAAAAGTGAAGGGAACATTTATTCTGTAACGACTGTATCGTAGATACCCTGGGGTGTTTTCAAGGAAATCGTGGATGTATCTGTACAATGCGTCCGAACCAAAATGTATTTGACCTGATTGTAATGCATCACACAATGTAGAGGAAGATTTACCTAGGACATACGTGAGCTTCACAATCTCACAAAACATCGGATGTACGGTGGCTCAGTGGTTGGCCTGGTGGCTCAGTGCTTAGCACTGTTGCCTCACCCCACCAGCGTTCCAGGTTCGATTCCAGCCTCAGCCGATGCTCTCGGTAGAATTGTACATTCTCCCCGTGTCTTGTGGGTTTCCTCCCACAATCAAAAGATGTGCAGGTCGGGTGAATTGACGATGGTGTATTGCCCATAGCGCTACGTGAATTCGTCAGAAGGAATCGCTGTGGGTGAGTTACTCTTTGGAGAGTTTGGTTGGGCCGAAGGGCCTGTTTCCACACTGTTGGGAATCAAATTAAAAATGCTTTGAAATTCTTCCTGATTTCAGAATGATGATATCATAATAAAAAGAGAACAAAAGTATGCATCCAATTTTTGCTACACATGTAGATGATAATCTTCAGACGCAAACACACACGCCAATTTTTAATTAAAATAAGTCTTGCAGTGTTTTATGTATGTGCAGGGAGCTTTAGTATGTGACATGTGTAATATGTGTGTACTCCATGTTCCACATGCCTCCATGTATGACTAATTAATTTCAATGTAGTTTTAATCGGTCTTCAAACTGCTCTGTAATACACTTCGTTTTGCTTGATAAATTTTCAACAGAACGGAGAGGCACGTAAATGTAGTCACTGAATTACAGAAGGGATGCAATGCCACCAAACAGTTAACTGGCAAAGCATGAAACTAAGGGAAAATTTAAAATTGGTCTATATTAATTCTGAGAGAAAAACTGACTTCATGATCAGGTCAATTATAAATAAACAGAAGCATGCCATTCAGCCAATGGAGTTTAGTCTTCCATTCAATGACATTATTTTTGAATAGATAATCCTCGCCTCTACTTTTCAGCCTATTTCCCTGTAAACATTGATAACTTTATCTCTTCAAAATACGTCCATTTCACCCTTGAAAATATTAATGACCCAACCTCGTCTGTATACTGTGGTAAAAAATACCAGATGTTTACTGAATTCTGGGGAAGGCAATTTTCGACTACCTTAAATTTGGAACGTTTAATTCATACTCCCACCTCCTCAACTCTACCAGAAGACATAGGAGCTGAAAGTAGGCCATTCAGCCCATCGAGTCTGTTCCACAATTCAGTCATGGCTAATAAATTTCTCAACATCATTCCCCATACTTTTTGATACCAGTAACTTATCTTTATCAGTTTGAAGTATACTCAATGACCTGGCCTACCACAAAAATGTAACGACATTTCTCCATTTAACCCATCAAGCTTCCTGAAAATAATTGATGTTGAAGAATGTCTCCACTGAATCTTCTTTGTACAATTTAGAACAGGTCCAAACTATTCAATCTCTCCACAGAAGAAGTCCGTCCATCCTCAGGATCAGTCTACAAAACCTCATGTGAATTATCTCGCATTCAATTTAATCTTGTCTTCGATAGGAGTCCCTGAAGAGTTCACAGTATTCCAGTGTTCGATGACTCGAGCTCTTCATAAGTTTTATTAAAACCTTATTATCATCGAATTATACAGCACAGAACCAGATCCTTCGGTCCAATCCATCTGTGCCAACCAGATATCGCTATCTGGCCAAGTAACATTTGCCAAACATTTGGCTCTCATTCCTTTAAATGTTTCCTGTTCATACGCACATCGAGGAGCATGTAACATGCTGTAATTGTACCAGCCGCTACCACTTCCTCTGGCAGCTTATTCCATGCAGGCACCACCCTCTGCATGAAACAGTTACCCGTCAGGATCTCTTCAAACGTTTATCCTTTCACCTCAGTCCTATATCCTCTAGTTTGGGACTCCATCACTCTCAGAAAAACACCTCGGCTATTCGCCATATCAATTCCCCTCATGATTTTATAAATCTTGTTCAGGCCATCTCTCAGCTTCTGTCGCTGCATTGAATGGAAGAGCCCCAGCGCATTCAACCTAACCTTATAGATTAAACGCTCCAGTCCTGGCATTATCCTTGTCAATCTCTTGTGCAGCCTCTGAACAAAATCTTTCACATACATGATCGGGCAGAATTATAGAGAACATTGTAAAAGTGGTCTCACAAATATTGTGTAGAACTGATACATGATATCTGAATTCCAACACTTAATCTTCAGACCAATAAAGGCAACATGCTAAATACCTTCTTCAACTCCGTCTACCTATATCTCCCCTGTCAATTAATTATGCACCAGTACCATTTGATCTCTTTGCTCACCAACACTCCCCAAGAGAATAAATGTATAAGTTCTGCCCTTGTTTGTCTTACGAACATGCAACATATTTATGTAAATTAAATTCCATTTGCCACTCATAGAGTCAAAGATTCAGATCCTTCGATCAACCAAGTCCATGCCAAACACAATCCCAAAGTAAAACTGTCCCAATTGCCTGCATATCGCCCATATTTCTCCATACCCTTCTTATTCATGTACTTTTTCTAAATGACTTTTAAATGTTGTAACTGCACCAGGGTCCATCATTTACTCTGGAATTTCATTCCGCTCATGAAACATTCCATGTAAAAATAAATGCTCGTGGCATCATTTTTTTAAAAAAAACAATCTTGCTCCTCTCCCTTGCAAAATATGTCGCCTCGTCCTGGAAACACCCACCACAGGGGAAAGACACCTGCTGTTCACCTTATGATGATGAAACTAAAGCATCTGTATAAGATTACCTTTTGAACTCATATTCTTCTGTGAAAAGGTCTACTCTCTCTTAGTAGATTAAGCCGCAAAAAAACCTGGTAAATGCTTTCTAACCGGTTCGATATTGATAATGCCCTTCCGACAACAGGGCAAACATAACTAGACACGGTACTCAAGAAGATGTCTCACCAATGTCCTGCAGAATCTCAACAGGACTTCGCAATTCCTATACTACAAGCTCTGAGCAATGAAGACAAGCATGGTAAGTGGCGTCTTAGCCAACGTATCTCCGTATGATACAAATTTCAAAGAATCAAGTATCAAAGCCTCTACTTCTGTCTGTTTTACAATACTAATATTTTAATTTGCCAAGACCTGATTACTTTTACTGAACGAAAAACAATACATTACACTAATCCAAATTAAGTTCTATTTGCCAATCCTCAACCCGTTGACCCAAACAATTAAGATGCCTTTGTGATCTTTGAAATCGTCTTCACTGTCAACTCCACCAGCAATTTTGCTGCCATCCACAAACGTATTAACCATACCTTCTAAATTCTCATTTAATTTATCTATAAAACATGAGCAAAAGCAGAACCAGCACTGATGCCTGTGGAACACGCAGGATTAAAAAAAAAACAGATGGGGGATATAACAAATGTGGTCGTGATATTTAGCAAAAGTTGAAGGATTCTGTGGCAGTTCCAGCGATTGAAAAACAGCAAATGTGACGCCACAGTTAAGAATGTGGATCGACAAAAGATGGGTAACTATAGACCCGTTAGCTTAGCGTCTATAGACGGGGAAATGTTTGAATGGGTCATCAAGGATGAAATCGCGAGGTATCTGGATAGAAATGGACTCATCAGATGGATGGAGCATGGTTTCATAAAAGACAAGTCATGTTTAACAGATGAACTGGAATTCTTTGAGGACATTACAAGCATCGTGGAGAATGGATATAGCGTATCTAGATTACAAAAAAAAAAACGTTCAACAAGGTGCAACACAAAAGGCTACTGTGTAATGTGAAGCTGAGCGGCATGACGGGGAATGTATTACTGTGGGTAGAGATTGGTTAACTAACAGAACGCATAAACTGCGATAAATGGGTGTTTTTCCTGTTGGCGATCAGTAGCTCGTGATGTGTCTTGGGGTCAGTGTCGGGACCACAATGGTTTGCAATTTACGTGGATGATTTCAAGTTAGAGACCAAGTGTAGAGTGCCATAGTTCACAGCCAGCAGTAAGATGAATGGTTGGGGAAAACATGCAGTAGAGGCTGAACGTCTGCTGGGGGTTATTGATAAGTTAAGTGAGTGAGCAAGTCAGGAAAAGGAGTTCAATGTTGGTCAATGTGAGGTCATCTAATTTGAAACGACTAACAGCAAAAGAGACTATTGTCACATGTTGATAAAATGCAGCATGCAGCTCTGCAGTGGTACCTGGGTGTCTTTGTACATGAAACTCAAAAAGGTGGCTTGCTTTTGCAACAGCGAATGAAGATGTTAAATGTAATATTGTCCCTCATTGCGAAACGGGTGAAGTTAAAAGTCAAGGAGGTAATTTTGAAGATGTATTAGGTGCTGGTGAGGCCATACCTGGATTACCGTGTATGACGTTTGGCTCCTTAGATGAGAAACGATGTACTGGCACTGGAGGAAATGAAGAGGAGGTTGACTATGTTGATTCTGGAATTGAGAGGATTGGTAAATGAGGAGAGATTGAGCAGAGAGGGACTAAACGTTTTGTAATTTAAAAGAATACTTGGGTGTGGGGAGCTCTCTCAGGTGAAAGTATGAAGGGATTGGTAACATGGAAACAGAGAGTCTGTTTCCACTAACGTGTGTAAATTAGAACTCGGGAGGGCATAGCCTCAAACTAAGTGGGAACAATTTTATGACTGAAATGATGAAGAACGTCTTCACCAAAAGGGTTGTGAATCTGTGTAAATCTCTTCTCAGTGAAGCAGTTGAGGCTATCTCGTTGATTTGTTTTGAAGCGAAGATAAATACATTTTGAACCGTCAGTGAATTAAAGGATATAGCACGCTGGTGGGTAAGTGAAGCTCAGTCCATGAAAAGATCATCCATAATGTAATTAAAAGGCGGAGCAAGTTCGTGGGGCCAGGTGGCTCGCATTTCTTATGTTCTTACGTTGTTATGTTTTAACATGCCTCCAATGCAAAAGGCAACATTCCCCATATATGAAATAAAAAATAACAAAAGAACTGCTGATGCTGTGTAATAAAAACAAAAATGGAAATTGTTGGAAAAGCTCAGCACGTCTGGCAGTATCTGTGGATAATGGCCCAAACCTCCGTGGTGACCTGCTTTCTTTTTCTTACAACCTTATTAAATAATACCATCAAATTAGCCACTCTTCAGTCTTCCAGCACGTTAACCATGATCATCAATGATACAGATATCGCACCAAAGGGCTCAGGAATCTCTTCCCTAGGTTCCCATAAAGTTCGTGCAAACACCTGATCAGGCCTCAGCGACTTACCTCTGGTTTTCTGTTTTTAGACCTCCAACACCTCTTCGTCTGTCAGATGATCGCTTTGTAAGGCATCAATATTTATTTCCCAAGTTCCGTAGCTTCTGTGCCCTTTCTACTGTAAATATTAACGCAAAATATTCATTTAGTGTGTCATCCACACCTATGGTCCCACACAAAAACAGTAACCTGGCTTTATTCTCTCTGTAGTTATTCTATTACCCCTATTGTAATTACAGGAATTTTTAAAAATTCTCTTTAACTCTAATTGCCAAAAAACTTCCATGTCTCATTATTTTTACCCACATGATTTCTTTCTTATTGGTATTCCTACTGCGCGATACTCTTTTAGGGATTCACTCGATTCCAGCTGTCTTTATCTGATATATGACCCCTTCTTTTTCGAAACTAGGCTCTCAATTTTTCTCGCTATCCAGCATTCCCTACAGGCACAAGGCTTGCCCTGCACACAAACAGGAACACATTATTACTGAATTCCCTTATCTCGTTCTTAAACTCTCCCCAATTCCCAACCATTCCGTTAACTGCAAATAGCAACACCCCCAACGAATTTTGCAAAGTTCCTTTCTAACACCGTGAAACTTGGCCTCACTCCAATTTCGAAAATTGTCTTTTTAAAATCCGTTCTATCCTTTCTCATAACTACTTGAAAACTACTATAATTAGGTTCTTTCCCTCCGAAGTGCACATCTCAGTCACATGTCCTGCATTGTTGCCCAACAGAACGTCAAGTATTGCACAAACTCTAATACGTGTATCCACATACAGAAAAAGAAAGTTTTCTTGTTTTCACTTAAAAAATCAATCCCCATGCAAGATCTTACCACAATGACAATCCCAAACTATGTTTGGAAAATTGAAATCCCCGACGATCATCCTATTGTTCTTACAGACAGCTGAGACCTCCTGACACAATGACTTGCGGATTTCCCATTGACTGTTGGCGGCCTATTATACAATCCCAGGGAAAGGATCACCCCTTTCTTCTTTTTAAGTTCCATCCATACAACTTCCCTTGGCAGTCATCCAGGAATATCCTCTGACATCCATGTGCAGTGCTCTGCTGAGCTAAAAGTACCACTCCTCCTTCTCTCTTGTCCCCGCACCCCTGTCTGTCCATTCTGTAGTATTTATACCTCAGAACAGTATGCTGCCAGACCTGTTCATTACTGAGCCACATTTCTGGAGGAACTATGCTATCCCCAGTCCACAATGCCATCCATGCCCTATATTTACCTACCTCACCTATCAGGCCCTTTGTTTTGAAGGAAATGCAAGTTAGCAGTCTTACTTCATTTTTCCCAAGCTGTTGTCATCATTGAATCTTAGAATTGTTCACATTATCTATTGTACCATCCCCAACCAGCCCTTTCCTCGCTTTTGTGTTGATTCCCAAATCAACCCTGTCTTGTTTTGAAATTTCAGGGTACCGCCAGAACATTTCCCTGCAAGAATATTAGTCCGCTCCCAATTCAGGTGAAACATGTTCATCTTATTCAGGTAATTTCCAGCCCTGTTGAGATCTCATTGATCGAAAATGTGTATCCGTGAACCTGCAACTGCTCCTCAGCCACGCATTCATATATTCTACCTTTTTATTCCTACTCTCAATGTTTCATTAATTTTTGAACAAAACCCTACGTTGCGTTTGCTTTCATTGTCCCTGAAATTAAAGGCTAGCTTTTCGTCAATCTAGGGTGAAGACTTCCATATCAGTTCTAAAGATTTCTGAATTCAGTCTGTATTTTAGTAATACTCAGCTGCTCCATTGTTCCTGCCAAAATGCATAACCTCACTTTTTTATATAAATTCTAATTTATCAATAGCAAAATTTCACGTTCTCTGTCCAGTCTATATCCTTATGCAAACTTTTTTTGCATCATGATAACCACTTGCCTCCTCTCCAATGTTTGTGTCATTCGCCAACTTGCCTACAGTATGTTCACTTCCCTCATCTAAGTCATTAATATATGTTGTAAATATTTTGTGTCCCGCGACACTGATTTATGCGATAATCCACTAGTAGAATCATTGGATCTCTACAGTGGAAGCAGGCAATTCAACCCATCGCTCTAAACAGCAGTCCTTCCAGACACCTACGCTACCCTTTGATCCTGTTTCTGACGTCCAAACTGTAGAAGCTCAATTTACGCAGCCTTGCATCACAGAAGAATTCTCTCAGGCCAGGTACCCAACTTAGCAAATCTAGAGTGCACCATCTCCAATACAAGCAAGGCCAAAACTGTACACAATATTCCCGGTGCAACCGTTTCAAAATTCTGTCCAAATTATTACAAGGATTTCTTATTTATATGCTCTAAACCACAGCAAATCAGGGACAACATTTAGCCTGCCTTAACAGCAGGAAAATAACCTTGTTTATCTTACACAATTGCACTTAAGTGCCTTTGAATAGTGTTTACAAATTTCACACATTTTCAAAAACATTGTTTCTTTACTCTTATGACCAAAGTGAATAACTTCACGTTTCACCACATTATACTCCATTTGTTACATTGTAAAGTAAAACTCCCAATCGAACGCTCTTATGATTGTGATTACAACAATTCTCTCTTTGTTTAAATATCGTACCTCCGAAATGACTGGCTCTTATCTTGTTTATTGAACTTATGCGTTTTACCTTGTCAAAACATTCGGAAAGTCTAAATATATTGCAATCACTATTTCCTCCTTACTCTCAAAGAATTCTAATATTATATCAAGCAAGATTCCCCTTTCCTAAACCCATTCTCAGTCCTCTTGCGTATGTTGTGCACTTTTAAATATTCAGATGTTACATCCTTTACCATCGACTTCACAATTGTTCCAATAAATGATGTTAAACTAAATGGCCTCAGTCAGACATTTTTGTCTCTTTACCTTTTGTGAGTATAGGTGTTGCCTTATCACTTTCCCAACCTTCTGAGAATTCTATGAAATCCAGTCATCATTGGAAAGTTACTACTAGAGCATCGAACATTAGTTCCAGTCGATATTAAAGTAATTATTCTTGTTAATTTCACTGGCATTTTCTTTACAGTGAAAGTGATTGCATTGTGTTCTTCGCCTTTTCTTTTGCCAATCATTGTTTAGGAATTCTGGAATGTAATTATTCTCCTATTTTTAATGCAGACGCAGACAGTTTATTCACATGGTCAGTCATTTCGTGGTACACGATCACTAATTCTCAGCTCCGTTCAATATGGGCTAATGTTCACTTTGACTTTTCTCTTCCTTTCTTTCTATTGAAGGAAGCTGTTGTTGTTCGCTATGATATCGCCTGCAGTTTTACTTTCAAAGTTTGCCTTCACCCTTCTTATTAATTTTTGATTTTTTTTATTTTAAACTTTATGAACTTTCTGCTTACCAAAAGTATTTTCTCATTATATGCATTCCTATACTTCAATTTGTTGCTATCTTTAACGTTTCTACTTAACCGTAATTGAATTGTCCCCCTCCCATCATCGATCCTTCTCACTTGAATTGTTTCTTTACTGTGAGCCAAGGACTATTTTTCATAAATGATTGCCATTGTTCTTCACAGTCCTTTGCTGACTCAAGCTCTTTCCCAGTCCATTCCAGCCAACCCTGCCCTCATTCCTTCACATTTGCTCTTGCTGGCACGGTGGCACAGTGGTTTTCACTGCTACCTCACAGCACCAGGGACGCGAGTTTGATTCTAGCCTCAACTGATTCCTTGAGTGGAGTCTGCGCATTCGCCCCGTGTTACCATGAGTTTCCTCCCACAATCCGAAGATGTGTAGGTCAGGTGAAGTGGCTGAGCTGAATTGCCCATAGTGATCAGGGATGTGTAGAGTGGGTACACCAATCAGTGGTTAAATGGAGGTGAATGGGTCTAGGTGGGCTACTCTTTGGATGCTCGGTGTTGACTAAATGGGCCAAAGGGCAAGTTTCCACACTGTAGGGAAAATATTCTGTTCAATTATAAGCCGAGCATATCTGCTTCTGATGCAGATTTCCCTCTCAAACTGAATGCTATAATTTTGATGTTAAAAGGCAATCTTTCAGTCTGCTCATTGCACATTACCAGATTCACTACATCAATATTCTAGGTTGGATCCACAACATATTGTTCGAGGAAACTAGTTGAATGCTGAGTGATGTGCAGTAGTGGGGCAGATGTTCAGTATCACATTGACAGTATGAGCATGAGGGGTTCAGGAGATGGAGTGTGTGTCGTGATGGAATGAGAGTCAGGGGTCCAGATGACAGTGAGAGAGTGTGTGTGAGGGATTCGGGGTGATTGCGACATAGTAAGTGTAAGAGGGTCAGGTTGACAGTTACAGAGTGATTGTATGTGGATCACATTGTTGGAGACAGAATGGGTGTGAGGGGTCAGGTTGACGGTGATGGACGGGTGTGAACGGGTTAGGCTGACGCAATAAATGTGAGCTTTCCAGGCTGACGGTGATGGAGTAAGTGTGAGTAGGCCTGTATGACGATGAGGGTATGAGTTTCAGGGGTATAGATGATGGAGTTAGAATGAAGTGTTCGGGTGATGAGAAAGAGTGAGTGTGACGGGCAAAGGAAGTTGATGTGGGAGTGAGTGCGAGTGGGTCTGCGTGACGGCAACGGAGTGAGTGTGAGGGGTTCAGGCTGATAATGACGCAGTAAGTGTGGGGGGTCAGGCTGATACTAACACAGTACGTGTGGGGGTTCAGGCTGACAGTGACACAGAAAATGTGAGTCTGTCTGGGTGATAATGATGCAGTAAGTTTGAGGTGTCAGGGTGACAGTCACGCATTACGTGTGAAACGTCAGGGAGATAGTAATGCAGTAAGTATGTGAGGGGCTCAGGGTGATAGTGACGCAGTAATTGTGAGAGGGTCAGACTGATAATGAAGCAATACGTGTGAGGGGGTCAGGGTGATAGCTACGCAGTAAGTGTGAGACGTGTCAGGGTAACAGTGACGCAGTAAGTGTGAAGGGATCA
>NC_057725.1:74555679-74560056 GCF_004010195.1 Chiloscyllium plagiosum | reverse complement strand
AGTGTGAGGGGATCAGGGAGATAGTGACGCATTACGTGTGAGGGGATCAGGTTGACAGTGATGCAATAAGTGTGAGGGTGTCAGGATGATAGTGGCGCAGTAAGTGTGGGGTGTCAGGGTCAAGGTGACGCAGTGAGAGAAATGGTTTCAGGCTGATAGTGATGCAGTAAGTGTAAGGGGTCAGTCTGATAATGATGCAGTAATTGTGAGGGGTCAGGCTGTTAGTGATGCAGTAAGAGTGAGGCAGAGAGAGTGATTGTGACGTAATAATTATCATGGGGTCACGCTGATAATGACGCAGTAATTGTGAGGGTTCAGCATGATAGTGGCGCAGTAAGAGTAATGAGGTCAGACTGATAGTGATGAAGTTAGCTTGAGGGGTCAGGCTGATAGTGATGTGGTAAGTATGAAGGGGTCAGGGTGATAGTGATGCAGAATGTGTGAGGGGGTCAGGGCGGTAATGATGCAGTAAGTGTGAGGGTCAGGGTGATAGTGATGCATCAAGTGTAAGAGTGTCCGGCTGATAGTGGCACAGGATGTATGTTGGGGGAGCTCGAGCGATCGTGTCGCAGTAAGTGTCAGGGGGACAGGCTGACAGTTACCAGGAAGGATGAGGGGGACAGTCTGACAGTGATAAGATAGGTGTGAGGGGTGAGGCTGATAGTGACGCAGCAAGTGTCAGGGGATCAGCGTGACTAAGTGTGAAAGTGTCAGGATGATAGTGATGCATTAAATGTGAGTTGGTCAGGATGTTAGTGATGCAGTCAGTGTGAGAGTGTCAAGGTGACAGTGCCACAGTAAGCGTAGGGGGAGCAAGGTAATCGTGATACAGTAAGCATAAGCTGGTCAGGCTGATAGTGACGTAGTAACTGTGACGGGGTCAGTGTGATAATGATGCAGTAAGTTTGACAGGGGCCAGTTTGACAGTGACGCATAAATGTGAGAGGTCAGATTAAAAGTGCGTGTGGGAGGATGAGGGGATTACTGACGCAATAAGTGTGAGGTGGTCAGGATGATAATGACATAGAAAGTGTGAGAGTTCTGGCTGATAGAGAGGAAGTATATGTTAGGATGAGAGCTGTAGTGATGTAGTAAGTGTGAGGGTTAGGGTGATAGTGACGCAGTAAGTGTAAGGGTGTAAGGATGATAGTAACACAGGATGTGTGAGGGAAATAGAGTAATAGTGTTACATTAAGAGTGAGGGGGTCAGGCTAATAGTGACACAGGAAGTATGAAGGAGTCAGACTTATAGTGATGATATAGGTGTGAGGTGTCAGACTGCTAGTGAACAGTAACTATGAGCGGGTGAGATTGATAGTGACATAGTAAGTGTGAGGGTGTCAGTTGATAATGATGCACTAAGTGTGATTGAGAAAATATTGATAATGACTCAGTAAGTGCGAGGGGTTAGGGTGATGCTGACCCAGTAAGTGTAAGGGTGTAAGGCTAATAGTGACGTAGGATGTGTGAAGGGGATAGAATGATAGCGCTGCAGTAAGTGTGAGGGGGTCAGGTTGATAGTGATGCAGGAAGTATGAGCCGGTCAGACTTACAGTGACGACATAGGTGTGAAGGGTCAGGCTAATAGTGATGCAGTAAATGTGAGGGGATCAGACGGAGAGTGATGCAGCAATTGTGAGTGAGTGAGATTGATAGTGATGTTGTAAGTGTGAGGTGTCAGCGTGATCGTGGCACAGTAAATATGGGGGTCATGGTGATATTGACGCAGTAAGTGGCGGGGGGTGATAGTTATTGTGACGCAATAAACCTGAGGAGATTATGATGATGGTATCGTAGTAAGCTTGAGAGGGTCAAGGTGATAGTCATGCAGCGAGTGTGAGTGTATCAGTGTGAGAGTGATGCAATACGTGTGAGTGGACAGGCTGATAATTACGCAGTAAGTGGGAGGGTGTCAGTTTGTAATGATGCATTAAGTGTGACAGGGAAAATATTGATAGTGACTCAGTAAGTGTGAGGGGTTACGGTGATAGTGACGCAGAAAGTGTGAGGCCGTCAGGCTGTATAGACACGCAGTACACGCGAGACAATCAGGGTGATAATGACGTAGTAAGTGTGAGGGTATCAGCCTGATGGTGACGCAGGAAGTGTGAGCGGGTGAGTGTGATAGTAATGCAGTAAGTGCGAGGTGGCCAGACTGATACTGACACACTCAGTGTGAGCGGGTCTGTGTGAAAGTGACACAGTGAGTATGAGGTGTCAGGGTAATCAAGGCACAATAAGTGATGGCGTCAGCGTGATCGTGACGCCGTAAGTCTGAGAGGGCAGGGTGATACTGACGCAGGAAGTGTGAGAGGACAAGATGACAGTGATACAGTAAGTGTGAGGGGTTCAGAGTACCAGTGACACAGTAAGTGTGACAGAACGGGTGATAGAGACACAGTAAGTGTGAAGGGTCCGGCTGATAGTGACACATTCATCGTGTAAGCATCATGCTAATAGACACGCAGTACACATGAGGGCATCAGGGTGATAGTGACGCAGTAAATATGAGGGCAAAAGTCTGTATAGACTCGCAATACGAGCGAGGCGATCAGAGTGATAATGACGTAGTAAGTGTGAGGGTGTCAGGCTGATGGTGATGCAGAAAGTGTGAGCGGGTGAGTGTGACAGTGACGCAGTAAGTGTGAGGGTGACAGGGTGACAGTGATGCAGTAGGTGTGATGGAGACAGGGAGACAGTGACGCCGTCAGTGTGAGGGGGTCAGGGTGACAGTGACACAGTAAGTATGAGGAGATCAGTGTGACAGTGACGCAGTAAGTGTGAGGTGGCCAGGCTGATAGCGACGCAGTAAGTTTGAGGGCGTCTGTGTGAAAGTGACACAATGAGTGTGAGTGTCAATGTGATAGAGACGCAGTAAGTAATGGCGTCAACATAATAGTGACGCAGTAAGTCTGAGAGGTCAGGGTGATACTGACGCAGTAAATCAGAGATATAATGATGCATAAAAGTGAGGGGTCAGGCTGAGAGTGACGCAGTAACTATGATAGTGTCTGGGTGATTGTAACGCAGTAACTGTGATGATGTCAGAGTGATCGTGCTGCAGTATGTGTGAGGTTTCATTCTGATAGTGACGCAATATGTCTGAGGGAGCCTGAGTGATAGTAATGCAGTAAGTATGTTGGTGTCAGAGGTATAGTGATACAGTAAGTGTGAGGGGTCTGGCTGATAGTGTCTCAGTAAGTGGCAGGTGGTCAGAGTGATCGTGAGGCAGTATCTATGAGAGTGTCAGAGGGATAATGACGCAGGCTGACATTAGGTTGACCACGCTGAAAGTGACGCATTATATATTAAGTTGTCTGGGTTATTGTGACGCAGTAAGCTCGATGGAGTGAGAATAATAGTGACTCAGTAAGTGTGTGGGTTAACTCTGATGGTGATGCAGTAAGTGTGAATTAGCCAGGCTGATAATGACGCAGTAAGTGTTTGGGTGTCTGAGTGATAATGAAACAGTAAGTATGATGGTGTGAGAGTTATAGTGACGTATTAGTTGTAAGGCGTCAGGCTGATAGTGATGCATTAAGAGTGAGGGGTTCAGGCTGATAGTGGCGCAAAAAGTATGAGGGTGTCAGGCGGATAGTGATGCATTAAGAGTGAGGGTCAGGCTGGGGATGGTGTGAGGATGGCAGTGAGGGTCAGGCTATGGTCGGTGTGTGGGACGGAGTGAGTGTCAGGCTTTTGGCGGTGTGTGGGACTGAGTGAGGGTCAGGCTGGGGGCGGTGTGTGGGACGGAGTGAGGTTCCGGCTGGGGACGGTGTGAGGATGGCAGTGAGGGTCAGGCTGGGGTCGGTGTGTGGGACGGAGTGAGTGTCAGGCTTTTGGCGGTGTGTGGGACTGAGTGAGGGTCAGGCTGGGGGCGGTGTGTGGGACGGAGTGAGGTTCCGGCTGGGGACGGTGTGAGGATGGCAGTGAGGGTCAGGCTGGGGTCGGTGTGTGGGACGGAGTGAGTGTCAGGCTTTTGGCGGTGTGTGGGACTGAGTGAGGGTCAGGCTGGGGGCGGTGTGTGGGACGGAGTGAGGTTCCGGCTGGGGACGGTGTGAGGATGGCAGTGAGGGTCAGGCTGGGGTCGGTGTGTGGGACGGAGTGAGTGTCAGGCTTTTGGCGGTGTGTGGGACTGAGTGAGGGTCAGGCTGGGGGCGGTGTGTGGGACGGAGTGAGGTTCCGGCTGGGGACGGTGTGAGGATGGCAGTGAGGGTCAGGCTGGGGTCGGTGTGTGGGACGGAGTGAGTGTCAGGCTTTTGGCGGTGTGTGGGACTGAGTGAGGGTCAGGCTGGGGGCGGTGTGTGGGACGGAGTGAGGTTCCGGCTGGGGACGGTGTGAGGATGGCAGTGAGGGTCAGGCTGGGGTCGGTGTGTGGGA
>NC_057725.1:74546311-74555101 GCF_004010195.1 Chiloscyllium plagiosum | reverse complement strand
TTGTCTGTGAAGCAGCAAGTGTGAGGGGGTCAGGGTGATAGTGACAGACTAAATGTGAGGGGTCAGGGTGACAGTGACGCAGTCATGTAAGTGGGTCAGGGTGACACTGACAGACGACATGTGAGAGGTCAGGGTGACAGTGATGCAGTAAGTGTGAGGGGGTTAGGCTGATATTGACGCAGTAAGTGTGAGGGGGTCAGGCTGCTAATGACACAGTAACTGTGATGATGTTAGGTTGATCATAACGCAGTAAGTCTGAGTGGGCGTCAGTCTATAGTGACGCAGTAAGTGTGAGGGGTTCAGGGTGATACTGACGTAGTAAGTGTGAGAGTTTCAGAGAGATAATGATGCATAAGTGTGAGGGTTAGTACGATAGTGAAGCAGTAGGAGTGAGGTTGTCAGGCTAACAGTGCAGCAATTTGTGTGCGAGTGTCAGGGTGCTAGTGACGCAGTAAGTGTTCGGGCGTCAGGCTCTTATTGATACAGTAAGTGTATGACGATCAGGGTGATAGAGACAGTACGAGTGAGAGGGTCAGGCTGATAGTGATGCAGTAGGTGTGTAGGCGTCAGGGTGATAGTATGCAGTAAGTGTGAGGTGGTCAGGATATTAGTGATGCAGTAAGGGTGAGACATTAGGGTGGGAGTGACGCAGTAATTGTGAGGTGGTCAGTGTGATAGTGACGCAGTACTTCTGAGGGTGAGGGTGATAGTATGCAGTAAGTGTGAGGTGGTCAGGATATTAGTGATGCAGTAAGGGTGAGACATTAGGGTGGGAGTGACGCAGTAATTGTGAGGTGGTCAGTGTGATAGTGACGCAGTACTTCTGAGGGTGTCAGCCTGATAGTGACGCAGAAGATGTGACGGGATCAGGGTGACAGTAACGTAGTAAATGTGAGGGGTTCATGTAATAGTGTTGTCATAACTGTGAGTGGGTCAGCGTGATAGCGACGCAGTAAATGTGAGGGGATCAGTGTGATCGAGACCAGTATGTGTGATGCGTTCAGATGATAGTGACGCAGCAAGCGTGTTGAGTCAGGCTGAGAGTTACACAGTATGTGTGATGGGTCAGGCTGAAATTGATGCATTAAGTGTGAGTGGGTCTGAGTGATAGTGACGCAGTAAGTGCGAGGCGTTCAGGTTGATTGTGACAGAGTGTGATATCTCAGGCTGATGGTGACGCAGTGTGAGTGAGGGGGTCAGGATGATAGTGACGCAGTAAGTGTGAATGGATTCGGGTGATAGTGATGCACGATGTGTGACTGTGTCTCGCTGATAGCGATGCAGTAAGTGTGAGGGTTTAGACTGATAGTGACGTACTAAGTGTGCGGTGTCAGTGTGATAGTGATACAGTAAGTATGAGGAGTTAGGCTGATGGTGACGCAGTATTTGTGATGTGTCAGGGTGATAGTGACGCAGTACGTGTGTGGGAGTCATGCTGATAGTGACGCAGTGAGTGGATGCGGGTGATAGTGACTCACTAAGTGTGAGGGTGACTCGGTGATAGCGACGCTGTAAGTGTGAGGGGCCAGGCTGATAGTGACGCAGTAAATGTGAGTGGTCAGGGTAATAGTAACGCAGGAAGTGTGAGTGGTCCAAGGTGATACTGACGCAGCAAGTGTGAGGGTTTCAGAGAGATAATGATGTATAAGTGTGAGGCGTCACGCTGATAAAGATGTAGTAAATGTGAGGGGTCAGAGTGATACTGACGCAGAAAGATTGAAAGGTTATCAAGCTGATAGTGATGCAGTCACTGTGAGGGGTCAAGGAGATAGTGACGCAGTAAGTCTGAGGGTGTGAGGACAGTACTGAAAGAGTAGGTGTGAGGTAATCAGGCGAGTAGTGATGCACATGTGTGCCAGTGCCATGTGAGCGGTCAGGCTGATATTGACGCAGTAACTGTGAGGAGGTCAGTGTGATAGTGACAAGTATGCGTGAAGCGTTGAGATTGATCATGACGCAACAAGTGTGATGAGTCAGGCTGACAGTGACGCAGAAAGGTTGAGTGGGACGGGGTGATAGTGAGGCAGTATTTTGAGGGGTCAGAGTGAGAGCGATGTAGTAGGTGTGAGGGGTTCTATCCATTACTGACGCAGTAGGTGTGAATGGGTCAGTGTGTTAGTGACGCAGTAAGTGTGAGGGGTACATCAGAGAGTGATGTCGTAAGTCTGAGTGGTTAAGCGTGATAGAGATGCAACATGTGAAAGGGGGAGATCATACTGATAAAGATTCAGTAAGTGTGAGAGGTCCGGGTGATACTGACACAGAATGATTGAGAGGATATCAGGCGAATAGTGATTTAGTCACTGTGAGGGGTCAAGGTCAAATTGACGCAGTATGAGCGAGAGTGACAGAACGAAAGTGAAGCAGTAGGCGTGAGGTTTTCAGGCGAATAGTGACGCAGTATGTGTGCGGGTGTCAGGGAAATAATGATGCAGTAAGTGTTGGACGATCAGGGTGATACAGATGCAGAACGATTGAGATGCAGAACGATTGCAGAACGAATGATGCAGTCAGTTTGAGGGGTCAAGCTGATAGTGACAAAGTAAGTGTGACGGTGGCAGTACGATAGTGAAGCAGTAGGAGTGAGGTTGTCAGGCTAATAGTGAGGCAATTTGTGTGCGAATGTCAGGGTGCTAGTGACGCAGTAAGTGTGAGGGTGTCAGGCCCTTAGTGATGCAGTAAGTGTGTGACGATCATGGTGATATAGACAGTAAGAGTGAGAGGGTCAGGCTGATAGTGATGCAGTAGGTGTGTAGGCGTCAGGGTGATAGTATGCAGTATGTGTGAGGTGGTCAGGATATTAGTGATGCAGTAAGGGTGAGACATCAGGGTGGGTGTGGCGCAGTAATTGTGAGGTGGTCAGTGTGATAGTGACGCAGTACGTCTGAGGGTGGCAGGCTGATAGTGACGCAGAAAGTGTGAGGTGGTCAGTATGATAGTGACGCAGTACGTCTGAAAGTGTCAGTCTGATAGTGACGCAGAAGGTGTGAGGGGATCAGGGTGACAGTGACGTAGTAAATGTGAGAGATTCATGTAATAGTGATGTCGTAACTGTGAGTGGGTCAGGGTGATAGCGACGCAGTAAGTGCGAGACGTTCACGTTGATAGCGACGAAGGAGGAGCGGCATGTCAGGCTCATTGTGACGGAGTATGTGTGACGGGGTCAGGCTGATAGTGACGCAGTTTGTATAATGGCGTCAGGCTGATAGTGATGCAGTAAGTCTCAGGGGACAGGGTGACAGTGACGTAGTGGTTGTGAGGGTTCAGGTAAAGAGTGACCCAGTTAGTGTGAGGGTGTCAGGCTGATAGTGACACAGTAAGTCTGAGGGATTTGGCTGAATATGATGCTGTGAGCGTGTGGGCGTGTTGGTGATGGTGACACATTAGGTGTGATGGTGTCAGGATGATACTGAGTTTGTAAATGTTATGCGTCAGGGTGACAGTGACGCAGTAATTGTGAGTTATTCAGTGTGATAGTGAATCAGTGAATCTGAGGGGGTCAGTCTGATCGTGGCGCAGAATGTGTGCAGGGGTCACAGTGACAGTGACGCAGTAAGTGTGAGTGGGTCAGGGTGATATTGACACAGGAAGTGTGAAGGGGTCAGGGTGGTAGTGACCATTAAGTGTGAGGCGTTCAGATTGACTACGACACACTAAGTGTGATGTCTCAGGCTGATAGTGACACAATCTGTGTGAGTGGGACAGGGTGATAGTGGCGCAGTAAATGTGAGGTGTTCAGGCTCAGATCAACGCAGTAAAAGTGACGGGGTCAGAGTGATACCGATGCAGAAATTGTGAGGGGGCGGCTGGTAGTGACTCAGTAAATGTGATGTCTCGGCATAATAGTGACGCAGCATGTGTGAGGGTGGTCACGCTGATACAGCCGCAGTAAGTGTGAGGTGTCAGAGTGATAGAGCACAGTAATTGTGAAGGGTTCAAAGTGATACTGACTCAGTAAGTGTGAGGTGGTCAGTCTGATAGTCATGCAGTAAGTGTGAAGGTATCAGGCTGATAGTGATGCAGTAGGGGTGATGGCGTAAGGGTGATAGTGACGCAGTAAGTGTAATGTCTCAGGCTGATGTTGACGCAGTATGAGTGTGGGGTCAGGATGACAGTGACGCAGTAAGTGTGACAGAGTCCAGCTACTAGTGACGTAGTAAGTGTGAGTGGGTCAGGGTGATAGTGAATCACTAAGTGTGAGCGTGTCTAGCTGATAGTGACACTGTAAGTATGAGGTGTCAGGGTGATTGGGACGCAGTAATTGTGAGGGGGTCAGGCTGATAGTGAGGCAGTCAGTGTGAGGAGAAAGTATGATAGTGATGCAGTACGTGTGAGGTGTCCAGGCTCATAGTGATGCAGTGACTGTGACGGGGTCAGAGTGAGAGTGACGCAGTAACTGTGAGGGGTACTGATAATGACCCAATAAGTGTGATGCGTCAGCGTGATAGTGACGCACCTTATGTGAGGGGGTCATGCGGATACTGATGCAATATTTAAGAGGGCTTCAATGTAATAGTGGTGCAGTGAGTGTGATGTGCTCAGGCTGATAGACAGGCAGCAAGTGTGAGGGTATCAGTCTGATAGTGATGCAGAAATTATGAGGGCTTCAGGGTGACACAGATGCAGAATGTTTGACAGGGTATCAGGCAAATACGGACGCGGTATGTGTGCGTGTGTCAGGGTGATAGTGACGCAGTAAGTGTGTGGGCGTCAGGATAATAGTGATGCAGTAAGTGTGAGGTGGTCAAAATATTACTGATGCAGTAAGGGTGAGACGTCAGGGTGATACTGATGCAGTATATGTGAGGTGGTCAGTGTGATAGTGACACAGTACGTCTGAGAGGATCAAGGTGATAGTGAGGGAGAAAGTGTGAGGGGATCAACGTGATAGTGACGCAATAAATATGAGGGGTCCAGCTAATGGTGATGTCGTAATTGTGAGAGGGTCAGGGTGATAGTGACGCAGTAACTGTGAGGGCGTCAGTGTGATACTGACCAGTATGTGTGATGCATTCAGATTGATAGTGATGCAACAGGTGTGATGAGTCAGTCTAAAAGTGACGTAGTATGCCTGAGGTGGTCAGGATGAAGGTGACGCAGTAAGTGCGAGGAGGACAGGGTGATATTGACGCAGTAGTTGTGAGGGATCAGGGTAACAGTGCCGGTAAGTGTGAGGGTGTCCAGCTAAGAGTGATGCAGTATGTGTGACAGGGTCCAGCTAATAGTGACTCAATAGGTGTGAGTGGGCCAGAGTAATAGTGACGCAGTAAATGTGAGGGGGTCAGTGTCAGAGTGATCAGTATATGTGATGTGTTCAGATTGATAGTGACGCAACAGGTGTGATGGGTCAGGCTGACAGTGATGTAGTAGGTCTGAGGGGATCAGGATGAAGGTGACGCAGTAAGTGCGGGGAGGACAGGGTGATATTGACGCAGTAGTTGTGAGGGATCAGGGTAACAGTGCCGGTAAGTATGAGGGTGTCCAGCTAAGAGTGACGCAGTAAGTGTGAGTGGGTCAAGGTGATAGTGACGCAGTAAATGTGAGGGTATCCAGCTAATTGTTATGCAGTAAGTGCGAGTGCTTTAGGGTAATAGTCATGCAGTAAGTGTGAGGTGGTCAGGATATGAGCGACGCAGTGAGGGTGAGACATCAGGATGGTAGTGACGCATTAATTGTGAGGTGATCAGTGTGATGGTGACCCAGTACGTCTGAGGGTGTCAAGCTGATAATGATGCAGAAAGTGTGAGAGGATCAAGGTGATAGCTAATAGTAATGTTGTAATTGTGAGTTGGTCAGGGTGATAGTGACGCAGTACCTGTGAGGGGGTCAGCGTGATAGTGACGCATATGTGCGATGCGTGCAGATTGATAACAACCCAGCAGGGGTGATGAGTCAGGCTGACAGTGACACAGTATGTCTGAGGGGGTCAGATTGAAAGTGACGCAGTAAGTGTGAGGGGGACAGGGTGATAGTGATGCAGTAGTAGTGAGGCGTCAGGGTGACAGTGACGCAGAAAGCGTCAGGGTGATAGTGATGCAGCATATGTGAGGGGACATTCTGATAGTAATGCAGTAAGTGTGAGGGGTCAATGTGACAGGGATGCAGTAAATGGGTGGGGTTCAGAGTGATCGTGACGCAGTAAGTGTGAAGTTGTCAGGCTGATAGTGTTGCAGTAAGTATGAGGGGTTCAGGGTTATACTGACACAGAATGTTTTGAGAGGGTATCAGGCTGATAGCCATGCCGTCAGTGAGACGGATCAAGGTGATAGTGACACAGTAAGTGTGAGGGTGTCAGGACGATAGTGAAGCAGTAGGTGTGAGGTAGTCAGGCGAATAGTGAAGTAGTTTGTGTGCGGGTGTCAGGAAGATAATGACGCAGTAAGTGTGAGGGCATCAGGCTCTTCGGGATGCAGTAAGTGTTAGACAATCAGGATGATACTGACGCAGAAACTTTGAGAGGGTATCAGGCTTATAGCCATGAAGTCAGTGAGACGGGTCAAGGTGATATTGATGCAGTAAGTGTGAGGGTTTCGGAACGATCTTGAAGGAGCAGATGTGAGGTTGTCAGGCAAATAGTGACGCAGTTTGTGTGCGAGTATCAGGGTAATAGTCATGCAGTGTGTGACGATCAGTATGATAGTGACACAGCAATAGCGATATGGTCAGGCTGATAGTGACGCAGGAAGTGTGTGGGTTTCATGAAGATAGTGATGCAGTAAGTGTGAGGAAGTGAGAATATTAGTGATGCAGTAAGTGTGAGACATCAGGGTGATAGTGACGCAGTAATTGTGAGGTGGTCATTGTGATAGTAACGCATTGTGTGTGAGGGGGTCAGGCTGATAGTGACGCAGACAGTATGATGGGCTCAGTGTGATAATGAAGCATGAAGTGTCATGGCGTCACGCTGATAGTGACGCAGTAGGGGAGATGATATAAACGTGATAGTTTTGCAGTAAATGTTAACTGGTCCTGGTGATAGCGACGCTGTAAGTGCGAGGCGTTCAGGTTGATAGTAATGGGGTATGTGTGACTGGGTCAGGCTGATAGAGACGCAGTGTGTTTGAGGCTGTCAGACTGATAGTGCAGCATTAAGAGTGAGTTTGTCTGGGTGATAGTGATGCGGTAAATGTGAGGGTGTCAGACTGATAATAACACAGTACGCTGAGGAGTTTGGGTGAAAATGATGCAGTAAGCGTGTGGGCATGATGGTGATAGTAACGCAGTAAGTGTGATGTTTTCAGGATGATAGTGACTCAGTGATTCTGAGGGTGTCAGGCTGTTCGTGGCTCAGAAAGTGTGAGGTGTTCAGGTCGATAGTGACGCAGCATGTGCGAGGGGTCACGCTGATACAAACGCAGGACGTGTGAGGGGTAATAGTGATAGGGACACAGTGAGTGCAAGGCGTTCAAAGTGATAGTGATGCGTAAGTGTGAGGTGGTCAGGCTGATAGTCACGGAGTAAATGTGAGGGTGTCAGACTGATAGTGATGCAGTAGGGGTGATGGCCTAAGGGTTGTAGGGTCGCAGTAAGTGTGAGTGGGTCTGGGTGATAGTGAAGTAGAAAGTGTGACGTCTTAGGCTGATGGTGACGCAGTATGCGTGAGGGGGTCAGGATGAAATGACACAGAAAGTGTGAGGGAGTCCAGCTAATATTGATGCAGTAAGTATGAGTGAGTCAGGGTGATAGTGACGCAATACGTGTGAGGGTGTCTCGCTTATAGTGACACCGTAAGTGTGAGGGATCATGCAGATTGGGATGCAATAAGTGTGAGGGGGTCATCATGATAGTGACGCAGTCAGTGTGATGGGTCCAACAAAAAGTGATGTCGTATGTGTCAGTGGCTCGGCGTGATAGTGGTGCAGCATGTGTGAGAGGGGTTTTGCTGATAGAGGTGCAGTCAGTGTGAGGGGCCAAGGTGATAGGGACACAGTAAAGTCGTGTGCTTCAGAGTGATAGTGACGCAGTAAGTGTGAAGGTGTCCGGCTGATAGTGATGCAGTAAATATGAGGGGTTCCAAGTGATACTGACCGAGAAAGTTTCAGACTGTGTCATTCTGATAGTGATGCAGTAAGTGTGAGGGTGTCAGGCTGATAGTAATACAGTAAGTATGAGGGATTCAGGGTGATGCTGACGCAAAAGGTTTGAGACGGTATCTGGCAGATAATGACGTAATAAGGGTGAGGTGTCAAGGTGATAGTGACGCAGTAAGTGTGAGTGTGTCAGGCTGATAGTGATGCAGTAAGTATGAGGGGTTCATATTGATACTGACGCAGGAAGTTTAACACGGTAACAGGCTGATAATGATGCAGCCACTGTGAGGGTTCAAGGTGATTCAGCAAGTGTGAGGGTGTCAGGACAAGAGTGAAGCAGTACGTGTGAGGTTTCTAGTCGAATAGTGACGCGGTTTGTGTGCGAGTGTCAGGTGATAATGACGAAGTAAGTGTGAGGGCGTCAGGCTCTTCTTGATGCAGTAAGTGTTAGACGATCAGGGTGACACTGACGCAGAAAGTGTGCGAGGATATCAGGCTGATAGAGATGCCGTCAGTGTGAGGGGTCAAAGTGATAGTGACGCAGTACGTGCGAGGGTGTCAGGACGATACTGAATCAGTAGGTGTGAGGTTATCAGGGTAAGAATGACGCAGTATGTGGGCGAGTGTCAGGGTGAGAGTGACGCAATAAGTGTGACGGCTTCAGGCTGTTTGTGATGCATTAAGAGTGAGACGATCAGGGTGATAGTGATGTAGTAAGTGTGAAGTGGTCAGGCTATTTGTGATGCAGTAAAGGTGAGAC
>NC_057725.1:74527055-74545811 GCF_004010195.1 Chiloscyllium plagiosum | reverse complement strand
TTGTTTATTCAAAAGTCAATAAAAACAATGGTTCCAATACTCACAACTGGCACTCGACAGTGCAGACCGACCTTGAGGGGTTTTTGTTATGCTCTGAATTGCACCCGGGATAATGTGGGACCAGAGAGTCTCAGCACAGTGGAAAGGGGTCAGATGTGTAATACTCAGATCTGGAGGCTATTATTACTTTCAGAGGGTAGGAAATCTGTGGAGTTCTTTAAAACAGAGGGTTGTCAATTCTGCATGTATTCAAGGTTGAGAAAGACAAACATTACGTCTCTTCGGAAATCGAGGACCACTGAGATAAGACCGACAAGGGGAGTTGAGGATTAAGCAAATCAGCCCTGATCTCATAGAACGTTGTTGCTGACTTGATGGGCTAAATTGCAGTCATCTGTTATAATGTCTTTGTTGTCATTTCGATAATGTGAAACACCATTGCAAAAGAAGAAAAGCAGAAAGTTTAGAAGAGATGATTACAGTACAACTAAGTCAACATCATTTGTTGCAAGGAAAATCACACATGGCAATTTGCAGATTTCATCGCTAACATCACCTGCAGAGTTGATCAAGGAAGCTGTTCAGTAAGGTCCATTTGAATTTATAGCAAGCAGTCAATAAGGGGGTACGTAAAAGTCCAATGTTCAAGGAAGGAGCTCACGGCGTTGAGAAATAAAGCAGCATTGTTTTTCCATTGCCTATTTAACAGAAATCCCCGAATCGAGATTAATGAGCAGTTTTCAAGTTGGAAAGATATATTTCGTGAAATCCAGATTGGTCAGACTTCGAGCTTCAATGATGGATCTCTGTCTTAATGACTTGGAAGTGGCAGAGTGAAATGTGTCCAGTTTTGCTCTCAAAACACAATAGGTGAGCGGGCATATTGTGATGAGATGTGGAAACCTGCAAACAGATATAGATAGAGTTATAGAGATGTACAGCATGGAAACAGACACTTCGGTCCAAATCGTCCATGCCGAACAGACATCCAAACCTAATCGACTCCACCTGACAGAACACGGCTCATAACCCTCAAAACCCTTCCTATTCATCTACCCATCCAATTTCCTGTTAAATGTTGCAATTGTACCAGCCTGCACCACGTCCTCTGACAGCTCGTTCCATGCCCGTACCACCCTCTGTGTGAAAATGTTGCCCTTGAGTTCTCTTATAAATTTCCCCTATCACCCTAAATCTATGCCCTCCAGTTCTGGACTTTCCTACCCCAGAGAAAAGACTTTGCCTATTTACCCTATCTGTGCCCCTCATATTTTTGTAAACCTCTATAAGGTCACCCCTCAGCCTCCGATGCTCAGCGGAAAACAGCCCCAGCTTATTCAGCCTATCCCTATAGCTCAAATCCTCCAATCCTGGCAACATTCTTGTAAATCGTCGCTGAACACATTCAAGTGTCACAACATCTTTCCGATGGGAAGGAGAGCAGAATTGCACTTAATATTCCAACGGTGGCCAAACCAATGTCCTGTACATCCGCAACAGGACCTCCCAACACCTGTCCTCAATACTCTGAGAAATAAAGGAAAGCATACCAAACGCCTTCTTCACTATCCTATCTACCTGTGACACCACTTTCAAACATCTATGAACCTACACTCGAAGGTCTCTTTGTTCAGCAACAGTCTCGTGGACCTTACCATGAAGTATACACGTCCTGCTAAGATTTGCTTTCCCAAAATGCAGTACCTCGCATTTATCTGAATTAAACTGCATCTGCCAATTCTTAGCCCATTTGATCAAGATCCTGTTGTATTGTTCGATAACCCTCTTTGTGGTCCGCTGTACCTCCAATTTTGGTGTCATCTGAAAACTTACGAACTGTACCTCTTATGCTCGCATTCAAATCATTTATGTAAATGACAAAAAGTAGAGGACTCGGCAACGATCCTTGTGGCACTCCACTGCACAGTGGCCTCCAGTCTGAAAAGCAACCCTCCACCACCACCCTTTGTCTTCTTCGTGTGGGCCAGTTCAGTATCCAAATGGCTAGTTCTCCCTGTATTCCATGAGATCTAACCTTGCTAATTAGTTTCCCATGGAGAACCTTATCGACCGCCTTAGTGAAGTCCACAGAGATCACATCTAACACTCTGCGCTCATCAATCCTCTTTGTAACTTCTTCCAAAAACTCAATCAAGTTTGTGAGATATGATTTCCCACGCACAAAGCCAATGTTGACTGTCTCTAATCTGTCCTTGGCTTTCCAAATATATGTACATCCTGCCCCTCCAGACTCCCTCCAACAACTTGCCCACCACCGACATCAGGCTCACTGGTCTATAGTTCCCTGGCTTGTCCCTACCACCCTTCTTAAACAGTGGCATCATGTTCGCCAACCTCCCGTCTTCCGGCACCTCAACTGTGACTGTCAGTGATACAAATATCTCAGCAAGAAGCATATCAAGCATTTCTCTGGCTTCCCACAGCGTTCTCGCGTACACCTGATCAGGTCCTGGGGAATTATCCACGTTTATCCGTTTCAAGACATCCAGCACTTCCTCCTCTGTAATCTGGACATTTTGCAAGATGTCACCATCTTTTTCCGTACAGTCTATAGATAGTATGATTAATTGGAGAAATCTTGGCAGATGCAGTTTCATGTCGGGGGTATGAAGTCATATACTTTGTTCGGAAGAATCAAAAGACAGACGACTATTAAAATAGATAGAAATGACAAACAAATGCGGTGCAGAGGAGTCTAAGTGCTCTTGGACATGAAACCAAAAATGTTAATGACATGTTTATTTCTTTCTGGCAGAAAATGGCTTTTTCTGATGCTCACAATGACAGAGATAGTTTCCAAGAAAATACGAAAACTAAGTATGCCTGAAAAGTAATCGATTACCAAGATATGCCGCGTGTGGTTCTATGGGACATGTGTGATTTATTGATCATTGTTCTCCAAATATTCTTTACAATTGAACCGGGAGTAGCAGAGGGGGATCTAAGGTCCCCCATGATTATTGTCATCTTTTATCGCTCACAAACAGGTTTTTGTTTAATTATGTGTTTTATTTCGCATTGTGGTTATTGCAAGTGTGCTTGTAAACTACACCTACTGGTGACTTATTTCCTCACTGTTCCTCAAATCTACCCAAACAGAGTTTATATCCTTATCTCCTGAATGAAGGTAATCTCGAACCACTGTATAAATGTCATTAAATCCTCGGTATTTCTTACGCCTCTGTATGTCATCTTAAAATATTAATTGATCCTTTCCTGTGTTGCAATTACACATTATAAGAGAAAACTGAAATAGAGATTGGCTGAGCCGGGCTTCACACGCATGTTATTGCAGCTAAAACGCAGATTGCTGCCCACAATACGTTCATGGAGCACGCATCGAACTGGAAGCACTGGGAAATTACAGTGAAAGAGGGCATGGCAGGAACAGCACCAAATCACAACAGAAATACTTCTCTGAGCTACTATTTTGGATATATTTCTCAATGAGGAATCGAGTTTTACATGTGTTCAATCAGGGGGTACCTCACACAAGGAAGTAAACAGTGCTGAAGATGGTCATATAATCCCAGTTACAAGCCCCTGAATCAGAGACACTCAATGTCCTGTGTATAACTACATGGAACAGCTGTCCGTGGCGTTTACGGTCCAGATGAAATTTTTGAATGCAACTCGCTAGTTGTCTGCCTCTTTCGCTTATGTAGTGTTCGGTGCAGTCCCTGCGTGGAATCTCGTCACCCACGTTTGTCCTGCACAAGATGGGTATTAGTTCTTGTGTTCTGGTGAGTTGTTGTCTGAGTGAGGTTGTCGGTTTCTGTGCTGTCAGAAGTCCGAGTGTTCGGAGTAGTCTGTGCATCATTTCCCAGATTTTTTTAAACAGGGAATCACGATTTTAAAATTACCTCTTTTGGTATCCTCGTTACGAAGCTCATGTGCCATCCATCTGCTAATTAAGATGGAGGGATATCGGTTCTTGGAAAGAATTTCTGTGGCAGTCAATAATTGCCACGACCAACTGTCCCCAGTAGCAATGCGTTCAGACGGCAAGGGCCACACATTCGACGAGAACAGCACAACAAAAGTAGGACAGGGCAAACAGAAAGCAGCAGAGAATTTCTGGAAGCAGGGCTCTCATCCAGGGATTTCATCCGTTGAATCCAACCTGCAAAACCAGCAACCGGAAGCAGCGGGAATGAAACCAAATGAATTCGTACCAAAGCATGAGAGCAGCGCTTCGCAGGAGCCGCTGCAGCTCTGATAATGTCACCCAGAAAGGTGAGCAACAGTCTGCAAACCATTTTCCCAGCTCGCCGAAAATTGCAGCAAGAGCTCCAGAGGCACCCGAGCTTCACATCTTTCTGCACCAAAGCACTCTGCTTTTCCGCAGCAGAGATTTGCACCCTCAACCCCCGTGTGCCAGGTGAGGATATCTAACCCTGCACTACCAAGGCCGGTAGTACGAGCGAGGGCTACAGCTGCAACCATCATTGAACATTCTCTTTGAAAGGTACTCTTTCATATGAAAATCGGTGCAACAGTAGAATACGGGACCCAAGCAGCCTGCGCTGTGTGTTCATATTCCAGACAATTTGCACTGTTCACAGGTTTCCCTGAAAGTGAATGGAGGTCGTTATTTCATCGCTGTTGCGAAGCCTGGTCCTGCATTGAATCTGCTCGCTGTTTTTTTTTTGTTGTTGTTGTGGCAAAATGGGGGGCAATCGCGATGTGAAACGTTGTTATACTTTTCTCATTTCCTTCATTACTCTCCTGGTGAGAGTGGCTGGTGTTTGGCTCTCTCCATCAGATGGATGCACCAGCGCATTTCTGATCCAATTTAATTGAGAATGTAATTGGTAATCTTCACTTTTCATGGTTCATTGTTGTCTTGTTTTGCTTTCTGTTATTTGAGCACGTTCTGGGACTTGATAATGCGGTAAATCTCCAGAATGTCTGGAAGCACCGTTTGGAATTGCTTCGTTTCCATGTGTGTAAGCAGTTCTTGACATACACGACTCGCACTGCCTCACAGACAGAATTCATGATTAAGTGTGCCTGCTAATGGCTCCACCTTTTCAGTTTTGCTTCTGTTCCACGTGAAGAGCTGTCAGTTTTTGGATTCGCTGGAGATCTGAGTGGGTAATACGACATGTGAGGTATTTTTCTTCAGCCAAAATCTTTCTTGGATAACTTGGAAATGTGTCAAGGAGAATGGTCATTGGCAGTAAAAGTCTGGAAAACCTTCATCTCTGGATCATTTCGAAGCATCCAGCCTCCAGAAAAAAAAGCCAAAACACACCGACTGAGTAAAGAAAACGCATGCTTTTTTGCAAATGGACTATTCAAACTGGTGTCAGCTACTGGGCCGTCACAGAATTGCTGAGCACAGAAGCAGACCCTCCTATCCAACTTGGCCCTGCTGAACAGATAACTGAAATTAATCTGAACATGTTTGCCAATGTTTGTCCCTTGTCTCTCTGAACCCTTCCTGTCGATGTATCCATCTGGATGCCTTTGAAACGTGAGCGCACCAAACACTGCCACTAAATGTGGCAATTCATTCCACACGCACAAAAATGTCTGTGTGTAAAACAAATGTCCCTCACATCACTTTCAATTTTTATCTTTATCCCATTAAACATGCTATCTAGCTTTGAACTCGCGTGCTTTGTGAAAATACTACTGCAGCCTCGTGTGGTTATCCTTGGGCTTGCGGTAGAGTGAGATACTGAAGCGTTATTCCTTAATTTTGGTTTGTGGTGGGTTTGCTTGTGTCATCCTGATAGATGGTATGGACATTCAGTTAAAACAACGAACAAAAATAGCAGGAGAACCTCAGCAGATCTTACAGCGTCTATTCAGAGAGAATCAGAGGCAAATATTTCAAAACTTCATCAGAACTCGGTAATCTCCCACAGGCACTGCCAAACTGGTTAGTTTCGACAGCAGTTTCTGTTGTTGCTTCAGATTCCCAGAATCCAATTTTTTTTTTACATTAACCATTAAAGCAATGCAAAAATTTTTATGTGGTTCGTCATACCGAAGGTTTCTCTTTGGAAAACATTCTCCTGTCCCCATTAGAAAAATGAATCTGTGCAGCACAGAAAACAGCTGCAGTCAGAACATCAATCGCTGTCGCCCTGGGGCTATTGAACCAGTAACATTTCAGGTAACAGTCAAATGAGCAGAAACTTCCAATCTAACACCTTGGACGATCCTTGAAAGCAGTCTGTGACTGACGTCCAACTTCATTCTGCCCTTCCCAGAACGACAACTGTCCTCGATCAGTTTTACTTTTCCAAAATAAAGACTCGGGCCTTTCATTATGGAGACATGGAAACAGTCGGATCCCAACCACTACAGACCATGCCACTAGGAACCAGCTCTCCTCCAATCGGGAACATCTCCCTTGGAGCCTCTCAGAATCTTGTGTGGTATCGAGTAATTTCATTGTCCCAGACTCCTGATGAGGTTTGTATTCCTCATGTACAGGATCGAGAATTATTTCAATGTCTCTGATCAGTTCATATCCTGAGAATATCAGAGTGAATGTCCCGTCCTCTTAAAGAAGGGGAAGGTGTCTTGACTGGTTCCGGTCAGTCCGACAGTTCACCCTTCTTCATTCTCCTCTGATTCCATTACCCAGAGAGTTTCTGAAGATTCACGCAGCTGGAGACTGGGTTATGTGGTTTACTTCCTTAACATTTTTTCACCTGACAACTGACAATATTTTCCCAAAATCTCTCCACAATCCTCTGTATTTCACCATGTCAAGGGATGAGAAGTGCCGTTTTGTGGAGAGATTCCCGAGGCTCGTGAGGTTCGCTTTGGAGCAAAGATGGCTTATCAGCAATTTCCTGCGGCTGTTTATAATGATGGGAGAGGGATTGGTGGGGATTCGCTCTTCGACGAGCTGGAGGAAGTGTTTTCACTGACCAGAGTCTGTGAATAGAGGACTGGGATTAAAAGAATCTATTGAAAAGCAACACTTCTGCACAGTACATTCAAAGAATACTGCATAAACTCGATGGATCTAGCAGTATTTGTGAAAAGAGAAACAGGGAAAATGTTTTAAGTGTGGTACATTCCTGATAAAGAACTGGAGTTTCTTAAGTCTAATCAACTATCTGGCTTCGTTTGTTGAAACGGGATGTCAGAGATTTGAGTGAGAATACGTCCTGCATGAAATCATTCAAAACGCAATCAGCAGGATTCGAACCCGCGTAAAGTAGCCCCAATAGATTTACAATCAATCATCTTAACCACTCGGCCATAACAGCACGTGCGATGACTTTGTTTAGTATATCTTATGAAATGGAGAGTTCCAACCTGAAACACCAGGATTTGGCTTTTCCTGTACCCCAGATTTCGTTGTCACACTCTCTTGTTTCCGAACAGAGGAGGATGAAGGGTGATCAATTTGAATTGCACACCTATTGATGAGATAAAGTAGATGGGTAGGATCCATTGTCATGTGCAGAGAGGTGAATAAACACAACACTGGATCGAGAAAGAAAAATGTCCTTGCATTTGTCTAGCCCTTTTACTGCCAGTTGAATTACAGTCATTGGAGTGCTCTTGAAAAACTTCACCCACGGCAAATCTAATATACAAATCAAGTCTTTTTTTTAATCAGTGGTCAATATATGAAAATGTTTCAAATACACAGAGCTGGCGCTGGAGAATGCAGACCTACCTTCAGGAGCTTATTCTGTTCTGATTTACGCCCGCGAGAAAGTGGGACGAGAAGGGATTCTCACAGCTGAACGGATCAAACACATAACAAAATGATGAGGATATTCTATTCTCTCTTTCAGACGGTAGCAAATCTGTGGAATTCTTTACAACAGAGGGCTGCGAAGGAGAGGTATATTCAAGGGTGTGATAAACAGACATGGAGCACCACGCAGATGAGGCTGAAACCGGGGCTTGAGGATTCACCAAATCAGCCATGATGTCATTGAATGTTGTCACAGACTTGATAGGCTAAATTCCTTCCTTCTGCTCTCATATCTTTGCCGTCATTTGGAAGATGCCGGACACCATATTAAAAGAAGAAAAGCACAAATTGAAGAAGAGATGATTGCAGTCAAACTGAGTCAAAATTACTTATTGAGAGGAAAATCACACCTGCCAATTTGCCAGATTTCTTTGCTAATATGACTAGCAGAGTTGATCAAGGGAGTTATTGGTCTGATTGTACTTCGGCATGAAACAAACAAAGGTTAGTGAAATAATCTTTATTTTCTTTATGTTAAAAGAGATCTCTTTCCTTATGCTAGCAACAAAGGAGCTGGTTTCCAAGAAAAGACACAGACGAAGTCACCTGTAAACTAATCGATGACCAAAACAAGGCTCGCGTTGTTCTCTGGGACATAAATGATTTATTGATTATTGTCATCCAAACTTTTTTTTACAATTGAACCTTGAGCGAGAGATGGGAAACTAAGATCGCCCATAATTATTGCCATCTTTTATCACTCACATGCCGTATTTATTTTCTTGGACATATTGGTTCCTGCGAGTGGGCTTGTAAGCTACACCTGCTGGTGACTTCTTTCCTCACTGTTCCTCATCTCTACACAAACACGTTTTACATCTTTATCTCCTGAATCAAAGTAATATCGAACCATTGGATAAATGTCACTAAAACTTCGGCATTTCACACGCCTCTGTTTGTCATCTTCCAATAATAGATAGCAAAACACTTATTGCACACAATAATAGATAGCAAAATACAGACAGGTGGACCTGGGTTGCAAATGCACATTCTTGCAGCTAAAACGCAGGTTACTTCCCACAATACGATCAGGGAAGCATACAGCGAACCGTCAGGAAGCGCACAATAAGTCCAGTTCCGGAGGGCATGTCAAGAACAGCACCAGAAACACAACGGAAATACTACTCTGGGCTACTATTTTGGATGTACTTCTCAGTGAGCAATCGAGTTTTGCACATGTTCCATCAGGAGTTACCATACGCAAGGAAATAAGCCGTGCTGCAGACGGTCATGTAATCCCAGTTCCAAGCCCCTGAATCAGAGACACTCAATGCCCTGCATATAACTGCAAGAGCAGCTGCCCGTGGCGTTTACGGGCTGGTTGAAGTTCGTGATTGCAGCTTGTTAGTGGTCCGACTGTTTCTTCTATACAGTGTTTCGTGCAGTCCCTGCGTGGAATCTTGACAACTACATTTGTCTTGCACAAGATGGGCATTGGATATTGTTTTCTGGTGCGTTTTGTCTCAGCGAGTCTGTTGGTTTATGTGTTGTCGGAAATCTGAGTTTTAATCGGAGTCTGGCTATCAGTTCCCAGAATTTTATTTTAATAAAAGGAAACATGCTGTTTAAATTGCATTGTGGCATATCCTAGTTGACAATTTAGTGTGCCAAACATCTCGGAATGCAATTGCGGGCTATCTATTCTTGTCAAAACATTTGTGTGGCAGTCACTAATTGCCACGACCAGCTGACCCTCGTAACAATACGTATAGACTGCAAGCATCACAAATTCCACGAGAGCAGCTCAGCATTAATAAGACAGGCAAAACAGAAGGCAGCCAGAGAATTTCTAGAAGCAGGGCACCCATCCATGGATTCCATCAATAAACACATTGATCAAGATCCAATCTGCAACCCCAACAACCGGACCCAGTGGGAATGAAAACAAATCAATTCCAGCCGCCACAGGACAGCAGCACTTCGAAACAGGCTCTGCAGCCCTGAGGATGTTGCCCAGTACTGTGAGGAAACCACTTCCCTGCTCCGCAAACATTCCAATAACAACTTCATGTAGCTCATGAGATCCATAACTTTCTGCTCCAAAGCACTCCGATTTTCCATAGCAGAGAATTGTACACTGAACTCCCGCGTGCAAGCTGAGAATGCTAACCCCTACACGATCAAGAATGGCAGTGAGAGCGAAGGCAACAATTGCCATTGTCATATGGACAGCCACAAACACTCTCTTTGAAAGATATCTTTTCATACGAAAGTCTGTGCAGCAGTACAATCCTGGAACCAAGCAGCCTGGGTATTCTTATTTTAGACAATTTGCTTTCTTCACCGTTTTCACTAAAAGTGAATGGGGATTGTTATTTCATTGCTGATATGAGGCCAGATCCTGCATTGAATCTTCTCGCCTTTTTTTTTTTGTTGCTATGGCGAAAAGGTGGGCAATCGGGATGTGAAATGTTTTTATATTTCTCTCTTTCCTTTCTTACTGTCCTGGTGAGGGAGGCTGGTGATTGGCCATCTCGATCAGATGGAGGCATCAGCGCATTGTTGACCTAATTTAATCAATAATGTAACTGGTAAACTTCATTTTTCATGGTTTATTGCTGTTCTGTTTTGCTTTATGTTTCTTGAGAACATTCTGTGACTTGGCAATGCACTCAATCTCCAGTGTGTTGGCAAATGCCTCGCTGCTATTTCTCCGAGCAGTTCACGACATAGACAACTTGCACTACCTCAAAGGCAGCATGCATGCTTCGGTGTGCCTGGCAATGGTTCTGCCTTTTCTGTTTTGCTTCTGTTCCACATGAAGAACTGTTAGTTTCCGCATACGTTGGAGAGCTGATGAGGTAACACAATTTGTGAGATATTTTTCTTCAGCCAAGATCATTGAAGGCAAACTTTGGAAGGTGTCAAAAGAATGGTCATTGGCAGCAAATGTTCGGAGAGGCCATCATCGCTGGAGAGGCCATCATCGAGCTATCCACCCTCCCGAAACATAGGCAAAGGTGAGAATGCCAACGGCTATACGATCAAGAATTGCAGTGAGAGCGAGGGCAACAATTGCCATTGTCATATGGACATCCACAAGCACTATCTTTGAAAGGTATCTTTACATATGAAAGTCTGTGCAGCAGTATAATCCGGGAACCAAGCAGCCTGCGCCGGTTATTCATATTTTAGACAATTTGCTCCGGTCACCATTTTCACTGTAAGTGAGTGGAGATTGTTATTTCCTTGCTGATATGAAACCAGGTCCTCCATAGAAACTGCTCGCCTTTTTTTGTGTTGCTGTGGCGAAAAGGTGGGCAATCGCTATGTGAAACGTTTTTGTATTTCTGTCATTTCCTTCATTGCTGCCCTGGTGATGGAGGCTGGTGATTAGTCCTCTCGATCAGATGGAGGGATCAGCGCATTGTTGACCTAATTTCATCAAGAGTGTAATTGGTAATCTTCATTTTTCATGGTTATTGCTGTTCTGTTTTGTTCTATGTTTCTTGAGCACTTTCTGTGACTTGGCAATGCACTAAATCTCCAGTATGTTTGGAAGTGCCCCGCTGCCATTTATCTGAACAGTACATGACATAGACAGCTCGCACTGCCTCAAATGCAGCATGCAAGCTTCGTTGTGTCTGGCAATGGTTCCGCCTTTTCTATTTTGCTTCTCTTCCACATGAAGAGCTGCCAGTTTCCGGATTCGTTGGAGAGCTGAGTGGGTAACACAATTCTTGAGATATTTTTCTTCAGCCAAATTCTTTGTTGGCAAACTTGGGAAGGTGTCAAAAGAATGGTCATTGGCAGCAGAAGTCTGGAAAGATCTTCATCGCTAGGTCGGTTCGACCCGTCCACCCTCTAGAAATATAGGTAAATGCGCTGACTAAGTAACAAACAGCGTGCGCTTTTTTGCAAAAGGTCTATTAAAACTGGTGTCAGCTGCTGGAGCATCTCAAAGTTGCCGAGCACGGAAACAGACCCTGGAATCCAACTTGACCCTGCTGAACAGATAACTGAAATTAATCTAACAATATTTGCCAATCTTTGTACTATATCTCTTCGAACCCTTCCTGTCTATATACCCATTCAGATGCGCTTGAATTTGCCCTAAATGTGGCAAATCATTCTGCACACACTAAAATGTCTGTGTGCAAAACAACTGTATCTAACATACCTTTTCAATTTTTAAAGTTCTCACAGTAAAGCTATGTTACCTAGCTTTGAACTCGCGTGCCTTGTGAAAAAGTATTCCATAACTATTTACTCTGTTTTCACCCATGATTTTATAAACTTCTCTTCGGCCATCCTTCAGCCCTGAAGCTCCAGGGAAAACTGTCGAAGCCCATTCAGCTTCCTGCTATTGTCCAAATAGTGAAAACCTTGCAAACCCTTGTAAATGCTGTCTAAATTGCACCAAGTTTGTTACTGAATGCGCGAGTATTAGTGCCTGAAGTGAAGCGATGCTGAAACACTACTCAGGCCAAATTTTGGGTTGGCACTCTTGTGTGTTGTCACTGTTGGGTGCTGTCTCCCTTCTGTGTTGTCTTGGCCTAGTGGTCGAAGGTGCTGAATTTAAGCTCCAGTTCTTATCAAGTCGTGCGTTCCAATCTCACTGCTACCACAATCGCGGGTAAGCTGCTGCAGGTAGTTAAATATGACAGAGCTACCCAAGTCGCGTACTTCTTCATTGACGTGCTTGCGGCTCCTCAGGCTTCTGATCCTTTCAGCAACGAAAGCAGGAAAATTAGCGACCCACTCTGAAAACTGTGTGAGCCACTGCTGTTCAAAATCACTCTGCTTTCGGATATATGCCAGTTTCTATGCCTCAAATAGTTCGAGCCTCCCCCGGGCACAGAGTCTCAAATGTTTCATTTCAACCATTCAAACCAACCATGTACCTATATTGCAATCACGAGAACTCATTCACGATTCACCCAGAGTCTGCAGGGAACGAGACGTTTACACGCAGCACAAAGCGACCCCAATCTCTCCAATTCCCTGCTGCCAAGAGAACGCGGCTACAACGGCTTCAGTCAGCGGCTTCTTGCCCAGGCTCGGGACACAGCACATGGAAACTCCTTCCTCAGGAACGGCTCTTCCCGTGTGAAAGGGGAAACAATTACACTTTATATTGGAAACAGCTTCAGAAGATTGGAGGATTGTTCCTGTTCTCGGAACCTTTTATAAATAAAACTCCTGTCTGGAAAATAAGATGTGGTAAAATTTGGAGGCAGGAAGAACACAAAAGGGGTGAGGGTGGGGCAGGATTGTGAGGTTCCAGAGTGGGACAGAAGTCATCTGGTCGAACAGGTAAGTTAAATATCCCCAGAGCATGGGAGTGCCAATTGGTCCTGGATCACTCCCATCCGCTGTTTCCGATCCAACAAATTAAATTGCTGGAAAATCTCAGCAGGTCTCGTCGTATTTCGGAAAGGAAAACAGAGTTAAGACTTCAGGACTAGTGACAATTTATTTACCATGTTCATCTTCCTCTGTGTTTGCGCACTCTTCGTTTTTTATTGAATATCTCCTGATTTCCAACTTTATACTCATCTTCTTTCATATTTCTTCCACTCGAAACATTTTTCCATTTATTAAATTTGTGTCAGATCTGCCCCCATCTCTCACTTTACCCAGTTATGAAAGGAGGACTTCAAACTGAACAATTAAAACGTTTCTAATTCCTTAGACACCAGATGGCTAGAGACCGGAAGGCATAAGAGGACGGTAAGAGCTTTCAGCTCATCTGGTGTGCTCCGCCATTCGATCATGGTTAATATCGTTGTCAACCTCATTCTCCAGTCTTCTCCCTGGAACATTTATTTCCGTTAATTTAGGGCACAGTATTTTTTCCCAGAGTGGGTCGGAATCCGCCCCCAAACCCTCCCCATGTGATGGTGGCTGTTATACTGTGTCTGTGTGTGATCAAAATCAATTTCAGTCCTACACAGCAAACAAATCTATTTTGAGCCAAGCTATCGTCGCTGGGGGACAGTTCGATTGGGTCTCTGGCCCCATTGTATTTGTGTGGGAGAGCAGTTATCACCTCTATCTCTCACAGGAAGGATCAGTAGCATAAAACATGAAAGAAAAATCGGCTTGTGTATGAACATAGGTGGAAGTAATTGTTTTCTGCCCTGGTCAGTTAATCTTACTCTGAATGTCCCCGCCCATTCCAGCTGTTGTGAAAGGGGATACAAGTCCAATTAATTGCGGTGCATGATTTTACTCGATGCGCATTCTTCCTTGTTCCGAATATGTGTGGATGTTTATAGCACAGATGACCGCTATTTTTAAGAATGCAAAAGGCGGGCCCTGATACTTTCTGGAGAGTAGAAGTATCAGTTTGTGCGAACGTGGCCCAGTTCAGAGCTGAGCAGAAACATTGTTGTTCCCTCTTTACGGGCAATCCGGATCGTAATGGATGGGTCAGTGGCAAGGGGAGCAGTGTTTTGCTCGTGTCAAAGCTTACAATGACTTCCTGATTTAAGGTTCTGTCATATGTATCCCAAAGTAGGCTCTGAAGGGCCTCATTTGTACCTTGCCTGGCGTTTCTCAACCTGCGTGAACCAAAAATAAAAATCCTCAGTCATGCTTTGGAGCACTTCACATATTTGAGTTTCGAAGCAGAAGGTACGGTTACACATCATTCAGTCAGCAACAGGATTGAAAAGATTTACACACTCAGATGAATTGCTTGACTCATGCTCTCATACAGTCACTAATATTACCGTGTTGTCTGAAACTGAAGCCATGTTGTAACTGAAATTGCGGAAATGACGGACAGGCTGCCGAATGATATTGAATCCATTTTGTTTGCTTGCTATCATAGAGTTGCAGGAAAGTATAAACAGGAGGGGGAGGAATGCAAGACACAGGAAGGTCTGGTGAAATACCTTCTTTCTGATTCAGTCATCATGAAGAGACGTGAATGTGACTAAACAGGGAGATCTTTTCACACCTCGAACAAAGAGCAATCACATACAGTGAGCAACTAATTAACATCTCAGATCGCCTTTGACCTTCCCTGAATATGTCCCAAAACTGATTTTTGTACACCTCCAAGTAAGAAATGTCTGATTTACTAACAATAAGTGAGTCGAATCCCCTCGATTCCAACACAGGTTTCTGATTCAGCTTGCAGCCAGATGGGCTCTGCTTGAAAATGCACGGTTAAGGAAAAGACAAGGAAAGTTGCAACTCTTACTGACCCCGCGTTTTGAATATCCTCACTACAAGATCTGCCATTTTCAAATTCCAGTGCTAAATCACATTTTCAGATGGAGGAATTCCTTTCTGCCGCTTATTCTGCAGAACTGCTGCAGTTGCTGTGAGTATACTGCAGGTTATCATCAGGTACACGCTCTTGGCTTTCCGGTTTTTGCCTCTGTGATAGCGTGGCTGAGCAATCCGAGACGCTGATGCCAGGTTCCACTTCTCAAGAAGGCTTGAGTTTAAATCTCTTATCTGCCACTTTTGAGAACGGATTAGGCTGGCAACGTTTCACAGGGATGAGCTGTGTTTTAGTTGAACAGAATAAACCGTAGTCTTTTCTTCTTCACCACGCTGTGATGTGGCATAGCACAGAACAACCAACGTGTGAGTGTCCACGCTGTGTCCCCTTGCTGCTGTGGTGATCACGTTCGTCTCCAACTCGTAAGGCCCTCCGCATAATACGGGACCCAAGCAGGCTGTGCCAGGTTTTCATGTTCAAGACAATTTGCGTTGTTCATCGTTTTCTCTGAAAGTGAATGAAGGCAGTTATTTCACCGCTTGTTGTGATACCAGATCCTGCATTGAATCCGTTCGCTGTTTTTTGTTATTGTGGCGAAAAGAAGGGTAATCGCAATGTGAAACTTGTTTGCATTTCTCTTATTTCCTTCATTTCTGCCCTGATGAGGGAGGCTGGTGATTGGCCATCTCGATCCAATGAAGACACCAGCCCATTGTGAACTTCCATCTAGTCGAGACTGTAATTGGTAATCTTCACTTTTCATGGTTCATTGTTAGTCTGTTCTGTTTTATGTTACTGGAGTAGTTTCCGGGAAGTGGTGGTGCACTCACGTTCCAGTCCGTTGAAAGCATCGTTTGGAATTGTCTGCCTGATATTTGCGTGAGCGGTTCATGTCCCAGACGACACAAACTGCTCCACAGATAACATTCATGCTTAGATGTTTCTGAAAAAAAGATTCACCTTGTCAGTTCTGTTTCTGTACCACGTTATGATTTGTTAGCTTTTGGATTAGCTGGAGAGCTGAGGGGTAACACGGTTTGTGAGGTATTTTGCGCAGCCAAAACGTTTCACGGAGAACTTGTGAACGTGACATGAAGAATGGGCATTGGCAGCTAACTTCCAGAAAATCTTTACCTCAAGTTGTTTTAACCAACCAACTTGCAGAAAACCACTACAACGCGCTGACTGCGTGAAGAGCGCCCTGCATTTTGCGAATTGCCTATTCCGACTACAGTTCACCACTGCTGCGTATCAGAGGGCTGAGCACGTCAGTAGACGCTCTGATCCAACTCGTCCCTGCTGACAAGATGATTGAAATTCAATTCCTCCATTTGCCAGTATTTGTCCTTTATCCCTCCTCACCCTTCCTTTCTATATAAAAATCTAATTGTCTTTCAAATGTTGTAAGTGTACCAGACTCCATCACTAATCTGGCAATTCATTCCAAATACGCAAAACTTCCTGTGTGAAAACAAAGTGTACCTCAGATCCCTTTTAAATTTTACCACACTCACATTAAAATTGTGCTCTCTCTTTGAACTTGCCTGCTCAGGGAATAAATATTCATTGTTGTGATTCTGTTCTCCGAGCTGGGAATTTGTGTTGCAGACATTTCGTCCCCTGTCTAGGTGACATCCTCAGTGCTTGGGAGCCTCCTGTGAAGCGCTTCTTTGATGTTTCTTCCGGTATTTGCAGTGATTTGTATCTGCCACTTCCGGTTGTCAGTTCCAGCTGTCTGCTGCAGTGGCCGGTATATTGGGTCCAGGTCGATGTGCTTGTTGATTAAATCAGTGGATGAGTGCCATGCCTGTAGGAATTCCCTGGCTGTTCTCTGTTTGGCTTGTCCTATAATAGTAGTGTCGTCCCAGTCAAACTCATGTTGCTTGTCATCTGAGTGTGTGGCTACTAAGGATAGCTGGTCATGTCGTTTCGCAGCGAGTTGGTGTTCATGGATGCGGATCGTTAGCTGTCTTCCTGTTTGTCCTATGTAGTGTTTTGTGCAGTCCTTTCATGGGATTTTGCACACTACATTGGTTTTGATCATGCTGGGTATCGGGCCATTCGACCTGGTGAGTTGTTCTCTGAGAGTGGCTGTTGGTTTGTAGTAGTGGTCGCAGTAGTCTGGTTGTCAGTTCGGAAATGTTTTTGATGTATGGTATTGTGGCTAGTCCTTTGGGTTGTGGCATGTCCTCATTCCATTGTCTTTCATCTGTTGATGAAATTGCGGGGGTATCCGTTTTTGGCGAATACATTGTATAGGTGCTCTTCTCCCTCTTTTTGCAGTTCTGGTGTACTGCAGTGTGTTGTGGCCCTTTTGAACCGTGTCTTGATGCAACTTCTTTTGTGTGTGTTGAGGTGGTTACTTTCGTAGTTTAGGACTTGGTCTCTGTGTGTGGCTTTCCTGTATCACTATACATTCCGGAGGAAACATCACAGGAGCACTTCACAGGAGGCTCCCAAGCACTGAGGATGTCACCTTGACAAGGGACGAAACATCTGCAACACAAATTCCCAGCTCGGCGAACAGAACTACAACAACGAGCACGCAAGCTACAAATCCTCTCCCAGACTAAGAAATATTCATTGACTATTCACTCTACCCAGCTCCTTCATGATTATATAAATTTCTGTAAGACGATCGCTCATCGCTAAAGCTCCCAGGGAAAATTATTGCAGCCTATTCAGCTTCACTCTACAGTCCAATCCCTAAAAACCTTGCAATATCCTCATAAATATTATCGAACCTACGCCAAGTTCGTTCTTTAAACTGCGTGTGCAAAGTGCCTGAAGTGAAGCGATGCAGAAACACTAGTCAATTAAAAAACGTGGTTGCAGGGTTTTGTGTGGCAGCGTTGAAGTCGAAGGAGCTGTACTTGAATTCTAGTCTCGATCTAGTCATTGGTTTGAACCACGCAACAACCAGAACCACGAGTGAAATAGGGTACTCTGCTCTTTATGAAACACCTCTGCAGGTTGTGATGTCTGGATTTGATCACATAGTTTCCTGTTTATTAAGAAGAGCTTTAACTAACAAAACCACAGTGATTGCCCAAACTCTGTTTTTCACAACTATGCGTGCATTTACTTAACTATTCGATCACAATCGCTCAGACATTTCTTTTTTGAGTATGTTTCACAGTTGCTCGGTGAAAAATTAGACCAACATGCGCTTTTTCAGTACGCTTCACAGCTGGATATTCTCCAGTGAAAATACACAGTAAGAGGTAATGTCTTTGTGCTTTTGTTTTAAACTGATGCCTTCGTCTGTTGAAACTGGCTGGATAACGAGGATGTGTGTCCATCCTCTCGGCATCCATCCACCGCGTTAATATGCGCAAAGGGAACCTCACACCAAGAGGAGTGGGGTCGTTTTAGTAAATTGCCAAGGAGTGGTGCATTGATCAGTGTGAACAGTGGGCAGTAAATAATGTCACCGATGCTGAGACTTGCAAAACCAGCTCTTCACTCATGTGCTGTCTCATGCCTCCAGTCATCATTTCACTTCACTTAATCCCCGTTCCCTGTTCCACTTCTCAAATTATTCCTGACCGCTTGCAGGTGTTCCCTTAGAAACTGCAGCTTTTAGAAATATTATTACTGGGATGCATTCATCACTCAATGCGATGGCATGCACCGCCCACCCCTAATAACCGCAGCTATTGAGATAATGATTTACTCTGCAGAACCCTGGATGTCCTCAGTAACGAGGTACTGCTGTGATGCCATGAGGGCAGGGTTTAGACACAGCGACATTGAAGGAAAAGCGAGACATTTTCAACTTGGAATGTCGAGACCCTTGGAGGGGGATTTGCGGTGA
>NC_057725.1:74515467-74526555 GCF_004010195.1 Chiloscyllium plagiosum | reverse complement strand
GACAACTGACAATATTTTCCCAAAATCTCTCCATAATCCTCTGTCTTTCACCATGTCAAGGGATGAGAAGCGCCGTTTTGTGGAGAGATTCCCGAGGCTCGTGAGTTTCGCCATGGAGCAAAGATGGCTTATCAGCAATTTCCTGCGGCTGTTTATAATGATGAGAGAGGTATTGGTGGGGATTGGCTCTTCGACGAGCTGGACGAAGTGTTTTCACTGACCAGAGTCTGTGAGCGGAAGACTGGGATTAAAGGAAACTATTGAAAAGCAGCACTTCTGCACAGTACATTCAAAGAAAACTGCATAAACTCGATGGATCTAGCAGTATTTGTGAAAAGAGAAAGAGAAATAATGGTTTAAGTGTGGTACATTCCTGATAAAGAACTTGAGTTTCTTAAGTCTAATCAAATATCTGGCTTCGTTTGTTGAAACGGGATGTCAGAGATTTGAGTGAGAATACGTCCTGCATGAAGTCATTCAAAATGTAGTCAGCAGAATTCGAACCCGCGTAAAGAAGCCCCAATGGATTTGCAATCAATCATCTTAACCACTCGGCCATGACAGCACATGTAATGACTTTGCTTAGTATATCTTATGAAATGGAGAGTTCCAACCTGAAACACCAGGATTTGGCTTTTCCTGTTCGCCCAGAATTCGCTGTCACACTCTTGTTTCCGAATGGAGGAGGATGCAGGGTGATCAATTTGAATTGCACACCTATTGATGAGATAAAGTAGATGTGTAGGGTCCATTGTCATGTGCAGAGAGGTGAATAAACACAACACTGGATCGAGAAAGAAAAGCGTCCTTGCATTTGTCGAGCCCTTTCACTGCCAGTTGAATTACGGCCAGTGGAGTGCTCTTGAAAAAATTCACCACGGCAAATCTAATATACCAATCAGGTCTTTTTTAAATCAGTGGTCAATATATGAAAATGTTTCAAATACACAGAGCTGGCACTGGACAGTGCAGACCTACCTTCAGGAGCTTATTCTGCTCTGATTTACGCCCGCGAGAAAGTGGGACGAGAAGGGCTTCTCACAGCTGAACGGATCAAATATTTAAGAAAATGTTGAGGAGGATATTCTATTCTCTCTTTCGGAGGGTAGCAAATCTGTGTAATTCTTTACAACAGAGGGCTGCGAAGGCGAGGTATATTCAAGGTTGTGATAAACAGACATGGAGCACCACGCAGATGAGGCTGAAAACGGGGCTTAAGGATTCACCAAGTCAGCCATGATGTCATTGAATGTTGCCGCAGACTTGATAGGCTAAATTCCTTCCTTCTGCTCTCATATCTTTGCCGTCATTTGGAAGATGCCGGACACCATTTTAAAAGAAGAAAAGCACAATTCGAAGAAGAGATGATTGCAGTCAAACTGAGTCAAAATTACTTATTGAGAGGAAAATCACACTTGGCAAGTTGCCAGATTTCTTTGCTAAAATGACTAGCAAAGTTGATCAAGGGAGCTGTTGGTCTAATTGTACTTCGGCATGAAACAAACAAAGGTTAGTGAAATAATCTTTATTTTCTTTATGTTGAAAGAGATCTCTTTCCTTATGCTAACAACAAAGGAGCTGGTTTCCAAGAAAAGACAGAGACGAAGTCACCTGTAAACTAATCGATGACCAAAACAAGGCTCCGTTTGTCATCTTCCAATGTTAATTAATAATTTACCGTGTTGCAATTGCACACAATAATAGATAACAAAATACAGACAGGTGCACCTGGGTTGCAAATGCACATTCTTGCAGCTAAAACGTAGGTTACTTCCCACAATACGATCAGGGAAGCATGCACCGAACCGTCAGGAAGAGCACAATAAGTCCAGTTCCGGAGGGCTTGTCAAGAACAGCACCAGAACCACAAGGGAAATACTACTCTGGGCTACTATTTTGGATGCACTTCTCAGTGAGCAATCGAGTTTTACACATGTTCCATCAGGAGTTACCATACGCAAGGAAATCAGCCGTGCTGCAGGCGGTCATATAATCCCAGTTCCAAGCCCCTGAATCAGAGACACTCAATGCCCTGCATATAACTGCAAGAGCAGCTGCCCGTGGCGTTTACGGGCTGGTTGAAGTTCGTGATTGCAGCTTGTTAGTGGTCCGACTGTTTCTTCTATACAGTGTTTCGTGCAGTCCCTGCGTGGAATCTTGACAACTACATTTGTCTTGCACAAGATGGGCATTGGATATTGTTTTCTGGTGCGTTTTCTCTCAGTGAGTCTGTTGGTTTATGTGTTGTCATAAATCTGAGTGTTCATCGGTGTCTGGCTATCAGTTCCCAGAATTTTATTTTAATAAAAGGAAACATGCTGTTTAAATTGCATTGCGGCATATCCTAGTTGACAATTTAGTGTGCCAAACATCTCGGAATGCAATTGCGAGCTATCTATTCTTGGCAAAGGATTTGTGTGGCAGTCACTAATTGCCACGACCAGCTGTCCCTCGTAACAATATGTATAGACTGCAAGCATCACAAATTCCACGAGAGCAGCTCAACATTAATAGGACAGGCAAAACAGAAGGCAGCCAGAGAATTTCAAGAAGCAGGGCACCCATCCATGGATTCCATCAATAAACACATTGATCAAGATAAAATCTGCAACCCCAACAACCGGACCCAGTGGGAATGAAAACAAATCAATTCCAGCCGCCACAGGACACCAGCACTTCGAAACAGGCTCTGCAGCCCTGACGATGTTGTCCAGAACTGTGAGAAAACCACTTCCCTGCTCCGCAAACATTCCAATAAGAATTCCATGTAGCTCATGAGCTCCATAACTTTCTGCTCCAAAGCACTCCGATTTTCCATAGCAGAGAATTGTACACTGAACTCCCGCGTGCAAGCTGAGAATGCTAACCCCTACACGATCAAGAATGGCAGTGAGAGCGAGGGCAACAGTTGCCATTGTCATATGGACAGCCACAAACACTCTCTTTGAAAGATATATTTTCATATGAAAGTCTGTGCAGCAGTACAATCCTGGAACCAAGCAGCCGGGGTATTCAAAGTTTAGACAATTTGCTTTCTTCACCGTTTTCACTGAAAGTGAATGGGGATTGTTATTTCATTGCTGATATGAGGCCAGATCCAGCATTGAATCTTCTCGCCTTTTTTTGTTGTTGCTATGGCGAAACGGTGGGCAATCGCGATGTGAAATGTTTTTATATTTCTCTCATTTCCTTCATTATTGTCCTGGTGAGGGAGGCTGATGATTGGTCCTCTCGATCAGATGGAGGCATCAGCGCATTGTTGACCTAATTTAATCAAAAATGTAACTGGTAATCTTCATATTTCATGGTTTATTGCTGTTCCGTTTTGCTTTATGTTTCTTGAGAACATTCTGTGACTTGGCAATGCACTAAATCTCCAGTGTGTTTGAAAATGCCTCGCTGCTTTTTCCCCGAGCAGTTCACGACATAGACAACTCGCACTACCTCAAAGGCAGCATGCATGCTTCGGTGTGCCTGGCAATAGTTCTGCCTTTTCTGTTTTGCTTCGGTTCCACATTAAGAACTGTTAGTTTCCGCATACGTTGGAGAGCTGAGGAGGTAACACAATTTCTGAGATATTTTTCTTCAGCCAAGATCTTTGATGGCAAACTTTAGAAGGTGTCAAAAGAATGGTCATTGGCAGCAAATGTTCGGAGAGGCCAAAATCGCTGGGTCGGTTCGAGCTATCCACCCTCCCGAAACATAGGCAAAGGTGAGAATGCCAACGGCTATGCGATCAAGAATTGCAGTGAGAGCGAGGGCAACAATTGCCATTGTCATATGGACAGCCACAAGCACTCTCTTTGAAAGGTATCTTTACATATGAAAGTCTGTTCAGCAGTATAATCCGGGAACCAAGCAGCCTGCGCCGATTATTCATATTTCAGACAATTTGCTCCGGTCACCGTTTTCACTGTAAGTGAGTGGAGATTGTTATTTCCTTGCTGATATGAAACCAGGTCCTCCATAGAAACGGCTCGCCTTTTTTTTTGTTGCTGTGGCGAAAAGGTGGGCAATCGCTATGTGAAACGTTTTTGTATTTCTGTCATTTCATTCATTACTGCCCTGGTGATGGAGGCTGGTGATTGGTCCTCTCGATCAGATGGAGGGATCAACGCATTGTTGACCTAATTTCATCAAGAGTGTAATTGGTAATCTTCATTTTTCGTGGTTTATTGCTGTTCTGTTTTGTTTTATGTTTCTTGAGCACTTTCTGTGACTTGGCAATGCACGAAATCTCCAGTATGTTTCGAAGTGCCCCGCTGCCATTTATCTGAACAGTACATGACAGAGACAGCTCGCACTGCCTCAAAGGCAGCATGCAAGCTTCGTTGTGTCTGGCAATGGTTCTGGCTTATCTATTTTGCTTCTGTTCCCCATGAAGAGCTGTCAGTTTCCGGATTCGTTGGAGATCTGAGCGGGTAACACAATTCTGGAGGTATTTTTCTTCAGCCAAATTCTTTGTTGGCAAACTTGGGAAGGTGTCAAAAGAATGGTCATTGGCAGCAGAATTCTGGAAATATCTTCATCGCTGGGTCGGTTCGACCCGTCCACCTTTTGAAATGTAGGTAAACGCGCTGACTAAGTAACAAACAGCATGCGCTTTTTTGCAAATGGTCTATTAAAACTGGTATCAGCTGCTAGAGCATCTCAAAGTTGCCGAGCACGGAAACAGACCCTGGTGTCCAACTTGACCCTGCTGAACAGATAACCGAAATTAATCTAACAGTATTTGCCAATCTTTGTACGATATCTCTTCGAACCTTTCCTGTCTATATACCCATTCAGATGCGCTTGAATTTGCCCTAAATGTGGCAAATCATTCTGCACACACTAAAATGTCTGTGTGCAAAACAACTGTATCTAACATACCTTTTAAATTTTTAAAGTTCTCACATTAAAGCTATGTTATCTCGCTTTGAACTCGCGTGCCTTGTGAAAAAGTATTACATAACTATTTACTCTGTTTTCACCCATGATTTTATAAACTTCTCTTCGGCCATTCTTCAGCCCTGAAGCTCCAGGCAAAACTGTCGAAGCCCATTCAGCTTCCTGCTATTGTCCAAATAGTGCAAACCTTGCAAACACTTGTAAATGTTTTCTAAATTGCACCAAGTTCGTTACTGAATGCGCGAGGTGTTAGTGCCTGAAGTGAAGCGATGCTGAAACACTACTCAGGACAAATGTGGGGTGGCACTCTTGTGTGTTGTCACTGTTGATTGCTGCCTCCCTTCTGTGTTGTCGGAGGTGCTGAATTTAAGCTCCAGTTTTTATCAAGTCGTGCGTTCCAATCTCACTGCTACCACAATCGCGGGTAAGCTGCTGCAGGTAGTTAAATATGACAGAGCTACCCAAGTCGCGTACTTCTTCATTGACGTGCTTGCGGCTCCTCAGGCTTCTGATCCTTTTAGCGACGAAAGCAGGAAAATTAGCGACCGACTCTGAAAACTGTGTGAGCCATTGCTGTTCAAAATCACTCTGCTTTCGGATATATGCCAGTTTCTGTGTCTCAAATACTTCGAGACCACCCTGGGCACACAGTCTCAAATATTTCTTTTCAACCATTCAAACCAACCATGAACCTGCATTGCAATCACGAGAACTCATTCACGATTCACCCAGAGTCGGAGGTGCTGAATTTAAGCTCCAGTTTTTATCAAGTCGTGCGTTCCAATCTCACTGCTACCACAATCACGGGTAAGCTGCTGCAGGTAGTTAAATATGACAGAGCTACCCAAGTCGCGTACTTTTTCATTGATGTGCTTGCGGCTCCTCAGGCTTCTGATCCTTTCAGCGACGAAAGCAGGAAAATTAGCGACCGACTCTGAAAACTGTGTGAGCCATTGCTGTTCCAAATCACTCTTCTTTCGGATATATGCCAGTTTTTGTGTCTCAAATAGTTCGAGACCACCCCGGGCACACAGTCTCAAATGTTTCATTTCAACCATTCAAACCAACCATGTACCTGCATTGCAATCACGAGAACTCATTCACGATTCACCCAGAGTCCGCAGGGAACGAGACGTTTACACGCAGCATAAAGCGACCCCAATCTCTCCAATCCCCTACTGCCAAGAGAACGCGGCTACAACAGCTTCAGTCAGCGGCTTCTTGCCCAGGCTTGGGACACAGCACATGGAAACTCCTTCCTCAGGAACGGCTCTTCCCGTGTGAAAGGGGAAACAATTGCACTTTATATTGGAAACAGCTTGAGAAGATTGGAGGATTGTTCCTGTTCTCGGAAACTTTTATAAATAAAAGTCCAGTCTGCAAAATAAGATGTGGTAAAATTTGGAGGCAGGAAGAACACAGAAAGTTTTGATTGTGAGGACACTGTCTCGTCAGCAGATGGGCTTCCCTGCATTCGAAACAGAAATAATTGGGTTTCCTTAGGTAATTTCCCGATTGATTTATGGTCTGCCAGAGTGACCGGGAATCACTTCGGTGACATAAATTGAGGGTAAAAATATGAAAATATTAATATTGAATCTTAAATCCCGGGACAAGTGCTAAATAAATTGTAACGTTCTGAAGGAAAAACCACTGAGCAGTGGAAAGTGTCAATGATGCCACTTGTGATTGGGAGAAATGAACTGGATCCTTCCATATTGCAGTGCCAGGGGAATTATGCTCAGTATGAAATGGCATACTAATCCATCGTGAGCCACGCCCAGCTGGTTTTGTCGGTAGAGCATGAGATACTTAACCTCAAGGCCATGGGTTCAAGCCTCATGATGGGGGGTTTCAATGCTTTAAAGAAATCCACCTCTCTGTTCCACTTGCAGAATTGCAACCCATTTCAGGGGCTGTTGTTGACAATTCAATCTGACTGTTTTTGATAACCCGTCGGTTTCTGAGTGAAAACTGTCTCCAATTTCCCGGATGTTCCTGAGACACGTTTATCAGTATGGCCGAATATTCGATGAATGACGACCTTTTAAATCGTTTGGTTCCATTCCAACCGTGCACAAAATAAAGTACTCAGAGACGTAAAATAAGAATGGCTACTCTTTGGGGGTCTGAAAGTGAAGGCTCCATGTCAAATGGTCCCGAACCAAAATGAAGTGATTCAGAACGTTCTGATGGAAATCGAAGGGAACTCATCCTGAACGTTTCAGAATTCACACGGAAAATGATCTTGTGTGCTCATGTGGGTTTATGTAACGGGGGTGAGGGTGGGGCAGGATTGTGAGGTTCCAGAGTGGGTCAGAAGTCATCTGGTCGAACAGGTAAGTCAAACATCCCCAGAGCATGGGAGTGCCGATTGGTCCTGGAACACTCCCATCTCCTGTTTCTGATCCAACAAATTAAATTGCTGGAAAATCTCAGCAGGTCTGGTCGCGTTTTGGAAAGGAAAACAGAGTTAAACCTTCAGGAGTAGTGACACTTTATTTTCCATGTCCATCTTTCTCTGTCTTTGCACACTCTTCCTTTTTATTTAATATCTCCTGACTTCCAACTTTATACTCAGTTTCTCTTTTATTTCTTCCTCTCCAACCATTTTCCCAGTTTTTAAATTTATATCAGATCTGTCCCATCTCTCATTTTGCCCAGTTATGAAAGGAGGAACTTTATACTCATCTTCTCATTTATTTCTTCCTCTCCAAACATTTTCCCATTTATTAAATTTGTGTCAGATCTGCCCCCATCTCTCACTTTACCCAATTATGAAAGGAGGACTTCAAACTGAATAATTAACTCTGTTCCTAATTCCTTAGACACCAGATGGCAAGAGACATAAGAGGATGGTAAGAGCTTTCAGCTCATCTGGTGTGCTCCGTCATTCCATCATGGTTAATATCGTACTCAACCTCATTCTCCAGTCTTCTCCCTGTAACATTTATTTCTGGTGAATTTAGGGCACAGTCTTTTTTTCCCAGAGTGGGTCGGAATCCGCCCCCAAACCCTTCCCATGTGACGGTGGCTGTTACACCGTGTCTGTGTGTGATCAAAATCAATTTCAGTCCTACACAGCAAACCAATCTATTTTGAGCCAAGCTATCGCCGCTGGGGGACAGTTCGATTGGGTCTCTGGCCCCATTGTGTTTGTGTGGGAGAGCAGTTATCACCTCGATCTCCCACAGGAAGGATCAGGAGCATAAAACATGAAAGAAAGTTCGGCTTGTGTATGGACATAAATGGAAGTAATTGTTTTCTGCTCTGGTCAGTTAACCTTACTCTGAATGTCCCCACCCATTCCTGCTGTTATGAAAGGGGATACAAGTCCAATTAATTGCGGTGCATGATTTTACTCGCTGCGCATTCTTACTTGTTCCGAATAATTGTGGATGTTTATAGCACAGATGACCGCTATTTTTAAGAATGCGGAAGGCGGGCCCTGATACTTTCTGGAGAGTAGAAGCATCAGTTTGTGCCAAAGTGGCCGAGTTCAGAGCTGAGCGGAAACATTGTTGTTCCCTCTTTATGGGCAATCCGCCTTCCGGATCGTAATGGATGGGGCAGTGGCAAGGGGAGCAGTGATTTGCTCGTGTCAAAGCTTACAATGACTTCCTGATTTAAGGTTCTGTCATATGTATCCCAAAGTAGGCTCTGAAGTGCCTCATTTGTACGTTGCTTGGCGTTTCTCAACCTGCGTGAACCAAAAATAACAATCCTCAGTCATGCTTTGGAGCACTTCACATATTTGAGTTTCTAAGCAAAAGGTACGGTTACAGACCATTCAGTCAGCAACAGGATTGAAAAAATTTACACACTCAGATGAACTGCTTGACTCATTCTCTCATACAGTCACTAATATTACCGTGTTGTCTGAAACTGAAGTCGTTTTGTAACTGAAATTGAGGAAATGACGGACAGACTGCCGAATGACATTGAATCCATTTTGTTTTCTTGCTATCATAGAGTTGCAGGAAAGTATAAACAGGAGGGGGAGGAATGCAAGACACAGGAAGGTCTGGTGAAACACCTTATTTCTGATTCAGTCATCAAGAAGAGACGTGAATGTGACTAAACAGGGAGACCTTTTCAGACTTCGAACAAAGAGCAATCACATACAGTGAGCAACTAACTAACATCTCAGATCGCCTTTTACCTTCCCTGAATATGTCCCCAAACTGATTTTTGTACACCTCCAAGTAAGAAATGTCTGATTTACTAACAATAAGTGAGTCGGATCCCCTCGATTCAAACACAGGTTTCTGACACAGCTTGCAGCCAGGTGGCAGTGGCTCGGGGCTCTGCTTGAAAATGCACGGTTAAGGAGAAAGACAAGGAAAGTTGCAACTCTTACTGGCACCGCGTTTCGAATATCCTCACTACAAGTTCTGCCATTTTCAAATTCCAGTGCTCAATCACATTTTCAGACGGAGTAATTCCTTTCTGCCGCTTATTCTGCAGAACTGCTGCAGTTGCTGTGAGTATACTGCAGAGTATCATCAGGTACACGCTCTTGGTTTTCCGGTTTTTGCCTCTGTGATAACGTGGCTGAGCAATCCGAGACGCTGGTGCCAGGTTCCACTTCTCAAGAAGGCTTTAGTTTAAATCTCTTGTCTGCCACTTTTGCGAACGGATCAGGCTGGCAACGTTTCACAGGGATGAGCTGTGTTTTAGTTGAACAGAATAAACCGTAGTCATTTCTTCTTCACCGCGCTTGATGTGGCATAGCACAGAACAACCAACGTGTCAGTGTCCACGCTGTGTTCCCTTGCTGCTGTGGTGATCACGTTCGTCTCCAGCTCGTAAGGCCCTCCGCATAATACAGGACCCAAGCAGGCTGCGCCAGGTTTTCATGTTAAATACAATTTGCGTTGTTCATCGTTTTCTCTGAAAGTGAATGGAGGTAGTTATTTCACCGCTTGTTGTGATACCAGATCCTGCATTGAATCCGCTCGCTGTTTTTTGTTACTGTGGCGAAATGAAGAGCAATCGCAATGTGAAACTTGTTTGTATTTCTATCATTTCCTTCATTTTTTGTCCTGATAAGGGAGACTAGTGATTGGCCATCTCGATCCGGTGAAGACACAAGCCCATTGTTAACTTAATCTATTCGAGACTGTAATTGACAATCTTCACTTTTCATGGTTCATTGTTAGTCTGTTCCGTTTTATGTTACTGGAGCAGTTTCCAGGAAGTGGTGGTGCACTCAGTCTCCAGTACGTTGAAAGCACCGTTTGGAATTGTCTGCCTGATATTTGCGTGAGCGGTTCATGACCCAGACGACTCGAACTGCTCCACAGATAACATTCATGCTTAGATGTTTCTGAAAAAAAAAATTCACCTTGTCAGTTCTGTTTCTGTACCACGATAAGAGTTGTTAGCTTTTGGATTAGCTGGAGAGCTGAGGGGTAACACAGTTTGAGAGGTATTTTACGCAGCCAAAACCTTTCATGGAGAACTTGTGAACGTGACATGAAGAATGGGCATTGGCAGCCAGAATCCAGAAAATCTTTACCTCAAGTTGTTTTAACCAACCAACTTGCAGAAAACCACTACAACGCGCTGACTGCGTGAAGAGTGCCCTGCATTTTGCGAATTACCTATTCCAACTTCTGTTCGCCACTGCTGCGGATCAGAGGGCCGAACACATAAACAGACGCTCTGATCCAACTCGTCCCTGCTGACAAGATGATTGAAATTCAGCTTCTCCATTTGACAATATTTTCCCTTTATACCTCCTCATCTTTCCTCTGTATATGCCGATCTAAATGCCTTTCAAATATTGTAAGTGTACCAGACTCCATCACTAATCTGGCGAATCATTCCAAACACGCAAAACTTCCTGTGTGAATACGAAGTGTACCTCAGATCACTTTTAAATTTTACCACACTCACATTAAAATTGTGCTCTCTCTTTGAACTTGTCTGCTCAGTGAATAAATATTCATTGTTGTAGTTCTGTTCGCTGAGCTGGGAATTTGTGTTTCAGACGTTTCGTCCCCTGTCTAGGTGACATCCTCAGTGCTTGGGAGCCTCCTGTGAAGCGCTTCTTTGATCTTTCCTCCGGTATCTATAGTGATTTGTACCTGCTGCTTCCGGTTGTCAGTTCCAGCTGTCCATTGCAGTGGCCGGTATATTGGGTCCAGGTCGATGTGCTTATTGATTGAATCTGTGGATGAGTGCCATGCCTCT
>NC_057725.1:74513711-74515414 GCF_004010195.1 Chiloscyllium plagiosum | reverse complement strand
TACACTACATTGGTTTTGCTCATGCTGGGTATTGGGTCTTTCGTCCTGGTGAGTTGTTGTCTGATAGTGGCCTTTGGTTTGTGTGCTCTTATAAGTCCTAGTGGTCGCAGTAGTCTGGCTGTCAGTTCGGAAATGTTTTTGATGTATGGTATTGTGGCTAATCCTTTGGGTTGTGGCATGTCCTCATTCCGTTGTCTTTCCCTTCGGCATCTGTTGATGAAATTGCGGGGGTATCCGTTTTTGGCGAATACATTGTATAGGTGTTCTTCTCCTCTTTTTGCAGTTCTGGTGTACTGCAGTGTGTTGTGGCCCTGTTGAACAGTGTCTTGATGCAACTTCTTTTGTGTGTGTTGTGGTGATTACTTTCGTAGTTTAGGTCTTGGTCTGTGTGCGTGGCCTTCCTGTATCACTATACATTCCGGAGGAAACATCACAGAAGCGCTTCATAGGAGGCTCCCAAGCACTGAGGGTGTCACCGTGACAGGGGACGAAACGTCTGCAACACAAATTCCCATCTCGGCGAACAGAACCACAACAACGAGTACCCGAGCTACAAATCTTCTCCCAGACTAAGAAATATTCATTGACTATTTACTCTACCCATCTCCTTCATGATTATATAAATTTCTATAAGACGACCCTCATCGCTAAAGCTCCAGGAAAAATTATCGCAGCCTATTCAGCTTCACTCTACAGTCCAATCCCTAAAAACCTTGCAATATCATCATAAATATTATCGAACGTACGCCAAGTTCGTAATTTAAACTGCGTGTGCAAAGTGCCTGAAGTGAGGCGATGCAGAAACGCTTGTCAATTAAAAAACGTGGTTGCAGGGTTTTGTGTGGCAGCGAAGGCGCTGCACTTGAATTCTCGTCTCGATCGAGTCATTGGTTTGAACCACACAACAACCAGAACCACGAGTGAAATAGGATACACTGCCCTTTATGAAACACCTCTGCAGGTTGTGATGTCAGGATTTGATCACATAATTGCCTGTTTATTAAGAAGGGCTTTAACTACCAAAGCCACAGTGATTGCCCAAACTCTGTTTTTCAACACCATACGTGCATTTGCTTAACTATTCGATCACAGTAGCTCAGACATTTCTTTTTTTGTGTGTGTTTCACAGTTGCTCGGTGAAAAATTAAACCAACATGCACTTTTTCAGAACGTTTCACAGCTGGATATTCTCCAGTGAAAATACACAGTAAGAGGCAATGTCTTTGTGCTTTTGTTTTAAACTGATGCCTTCGTCTGTTTAAACTGGCTGGATAACGAGGATTTGTCCATCCTCTCAGGACCCATCAACCGCGTTAATATGCGCAAAGGGAACCTCACACCAGAGGAGTGGGCTCGTTTTAGTAAATTGCCAAGTGGTGCATTAACCAATGTGAACAGTGGGCAGTAAATAATGTCACCGACACTGAGACTTGCAAAACCAGCTCTTCACTCATGTGCTGGCTCATGCCTCCAGTCATCATTGCAATTCACTTTTCCCCCCTTCCCCGTTCCACTTCTCAAATTATTCCTGACCGCTTGCAGGTGTTCCTTTAGAAACTGCAGCTTTTAGAAATTTATTATTAGGATGCATTCATCACTCAATGCGATGGCATGCACCGCCCACCCCTAATAACCGCAGATATTGAGATAATGATTTACTCTGCAGAACCCTGGATGTCCTCAGTAACGAGGTACTGCTATGA
>NC_057725.1:74508656-74512510 GCF_004010195.1 Chiloscyllium plagiosum | reverse complement strand
ACTAAAAGCTCCCTTTTTTTGCAGATAAACTTGTGTATGGTGTCGGAGAGCGGAAGTGAAGCACAAGGTCTAATCCTCAGACCTGTGCCACTCCCGGCGTATGTATCTGCCTCTTTCCGTCGTGGGTTGAAAATGAGCTGGAGGTTTTAAAACAGAGTTGACCATGTCAAATTTAAGACCTATTGTGTCATTTAAGACCAAAGCGAGAAATCCATTGACATTTGCACTGGAATCTTCAGAACACATACGATTATTGACCAAAGCTGGAAACTGGGAATAGAATAGAGGAGTGTCTTTGAACCGCACTCCACCATTGCCCGAATGGGCGTTTCCACTCAGCAAAACTTGAAGACCAGTAGAAACCAAATTTGCAGCGAATTTTATCAGAAATGAAAAGGCAAAAGCCGTATCATTGAGAATAAGGACAAGAGCGCCAGTCTTCGTCCCATGTAACCTAGTCGATAGGATTTGGAACTCTAACCGCTGTGGCGTTGGTTCTATTCACGGTCGGGGAATGAATGTTTTGTTTTGCAAATATATCGTGGCACCAGTATTTCTGACCGCTTTCCCGAAGCTGGCAGGTGACTGGATTTCTGCCAAACGTTAATCAGGTTAACACAAATCAAAAAAGATGCACGCTTTGGAAATCTGAACTGAAAATTACAATTGATACAGAGACTCAGTGCGCCTGGCAACATCTGATAAGAGAAATATATTTTCTATAGATGAACAGAGCCAGATTAGTTAAACATTGCTAGATTGTAATGTTGGGGAAATGATCAGTTACACCTGTCGAATCAAAATATTTATCAAAATATCTCTTGAGTTTACAACGCCGAAGTTACAAATTTAAAAGTACTTAATTAGCATAATATTGTTTCCATTTACCTGAGCTGGTGGAAGGCTGTGTTTAAATTGTTAGCTTTTCATTTTCTTTTCTATCAGTTGGCAGTCACGTCGAATGGAGAATTGTTTCTCACAGCGTCGACTTTAACATGTGTCTTTGTTTTTACCTATTTGTCTCTGTGTATCCTCCTGAGCCTATTACACATACTCTGACTCTCTGAACATACGTATCGTTCACTTCACATTTCTGCTATTTGAAAAGTCGGACATTCAGAGACAGTTTGAGAGTAGAGCTGCTTCGAGGCTTTCTGGCCCCTGCCTGGAGTCAGTCGAAGTAGTCTCACATTCTCCGGATAATGCCTCTGTCACTTCGACCTGAGGCAAGGAGCCATTTCTTCCTCAAATTATTATGACCCTTTCGAAGTTAAAGTTGAATTCCTTATCCAACAGTAAAAAAAAAACTATTACTTAACAGCTACAGGAGAAAAAGATGTATTTACTATTTTTATACAATAAATGAATGGGGACAAGAGAGAATGAGGGTGATCAGCTGATGGTTTCTATACTATTATCATAACATTCGCCGGCAATTCTGCAGTGTCTCTTGCCTCACCTCTTTAATCCCGCCAAACTGGGAATGAAGGAAGTGGAATAAGAGGAGGAGAAGCAGAATTGCTTGTGGAACAGCGGGAAGAAGCTTCAGGATGAAATTCTCGTTCGAAAGTACAACATAAACTGCTGGAACTGAACCAGGAAAAAGAAGTGGGAATGCCAAATAAGAACAGGCTGGATCTCAAACAGAACGCTGAGTTCCGTGATCAGCAACACTACTTGAGAGAAATAACGACCTTTCAATTCAATGAGCAGGCACCACTGTGACGGGAGGTGCTTTAACCAGCTAAGCCACGGCACCACGCTAAAAGTGAGTTTCATCGCAATACCTTAACCACTTGATCAAATGAATTAGAAAATGTATTTTCTGTATCAATGTTGTTCAGTATGAATTGCAATCAAATTGCGCTTTTGCAAAAGCAGACATTTCACGGCAGAGCATACTCCACTAAAAGGGCATTGAAAAAAGGCAATCTCATCTTGCATTGGCTTCTAACAAATTTTCATTTGTTTCAAGTGACAGAATAAAGAGGATGTGTTCATCCTGTCGGGGCCCATTACCCACGTTAATACATACGCAGGGATCATCAAACCAAGACGAACCGGCTCATTGTGGTGAGTTGACCAGCAGTGGTCTGTGAGTGATTGCAAACAGTGGGCAGTAATGGATGACCCATTATCACCGACAATGAGCTTTGCTACACCACACTCACATCCTATCTCATGTCTCCAAGTAATCAATGCATTGACTCTTATTTCACTCCCCTGTTCTTCTTCTCAACTTATTCCAACCGCTTGCAGGTATCGAATTAGAACCTGCAACATTTAGAAATGCATGTCTGGGACATAGATATATTTCAATGTAAGAAGATTCACTCTGAGCCCCTAATTACCCCTAGGATGGAGGAAGGTAGCTACTTTTGTTCACTTTTCAACTCCTCAGCATGGAGGTACAGACATGAAACTGTTAGAGATGGCGTTCCTGAATTGGTAAACAGCGATATTGAAAGAATGAGGCAAATGTGAGGGCTGCAGATGCTGGAAACCAGTGTTTAGATCGGAAGTAGTGCTGGAAAAGCACTGCAGGTCAGGCAGCATCCGAAGAGCAGGAAACTCGACGTTTCTGCTGCCAGGCGTGCTGAGTTCCTCAATCAATTTTCGTTTTTGTCTCAGACTTCCTGCAACTGTAGCTGGTTGTTTTATTTTAAACTTCACAACGTTTCGGATAAAACCAATGACATGCTAGCATCGGAAAATTGGTGCGAAGTACTGGCACGCCGACATTTTTGCTGAACAAAATGACTATTCCATGAGTGAGAATAGGATCGGGGCCACAGTGGTGAGAGTACGGAATCCCACAATTAAAGAACAAGACAAGGCGACAGATACTGTCGTATTTGGTCTCAGTAAAACACCTTTTCTCTTTTAGTTTCTGAACAATTTCGTTGCAGATTATTTTCAACTTGTCTTCGCAGATTTATACAGTGGGAAAAGGCCAATCTGCCCATTCTGCATTGCGGCTCATCAGAGAGCCATCTATTCTAGTCGCGTTTCCAGCTTTGGCCCAAAATCTTGTGTGTTCTGATGTCTGCAGGGCAAATGAAAATGAGGTTATCCTGTGTTCTTAAATGACCACAACAGTGGGACAGAGGTTGAACATTTTCACAACGTGTTGTGACTCTTTTGATGAACTCCTGCTCATTTTCACCCACAGAGGAAGACACACAGGCAGATTGAGGTTATCCTGTGTTCTTAAATGACACAACAATGGGACAGAAGTTGGACATTTTCACAACGTGTTGTGACTCTTTTGATGAACTCCTGCTCATTTTCACCCACAGAGGAAGACACACAGGCAGATACCCCGGGAGTGACAGAGATTTCCGTTGTGGTGAGCTGCAATTTAAAATGAACAAATGCAAATTTTAAATTGGAAAACACAGAGACGCCGTCCCGACAGCATTTCAGAGAGGAGCGACAACGTGGACCACAGTTAAAACTGGCATTGTTTTCGAGCGAGGTAGGACTTCAATCTACAATCTTCAAATCCAAAGTCAGACGGGTAACCCATTACGCCACTGGCAGAAGAGACATGGTTTGCGTTGGCAGCATGTCGATGTGTAATGTCATGAAATTTCACGTAATCAGAATTAAAAAGGTGAACAAGCAGCAAGGATAATCACCGTCACTGCTTCACTTTGAAGCTTCCACTTTGTGAAGCATGGCCTTTCATTGGCAAAGGACACACATTTGTTTTCAGCTGCCTGCTTCAGGGTCGCCTCCTTCTCTGCTGGAAGTTTCCATCGTTTTATTCACAGTCACGACGCGATTTCATGATCCACTCCAGTGAAAAGGTGTCATAGTGTCGTCCAAGCAAGACCCTGCACAAACTCAGC